>NW_011967168.1:291963-331287 GCF_000949405.1 Vollenhovia emeryi
CGGAGAGACAGGGAGAGACACAAAGAGACAGGGAGAGACACGGAGAGACAGGGAGAGACAGGGAGAGACAGGGGTGACAGGGGGAGATAAGGAGAGACGGGGGGGGGAGAGACAGAAGACAGACAGATAGACAGGCAGAGAATAGAGAGACAAGCGCAAATAATATGATTGATTTAGAATCACCGTGGAGAACGTAGTGAAAAGACCTAACGAGCCAAAGCGCGTTTCGTTGCCGCGAGATCTTAAGGGCGATATGTCGCCACTACTCGCGGTCGCTCCCAAGTAAAATAACGACAAGCCGATCATTTACCTGATATATTGGCTGTCCGTTCACTTACGGTTCTGCGAATGCACGACGCTCTCCCTCGGAGACGGTAGAATTTTATCGGGTTGACTGAAACTTCGTGTCTGATCACCGACGCGAGCATAACCGGGCAGATATGCGATCTTGATTGCGACCCGCATGTCCAATAGTTTGTAATTTAACCGGCAGAAATCTCGCATTCGATCCTCGCTTCTTGTATACTCAACGATTAAGTGCATTGACAGTCATTGACAAACATAGATTTTATCTCTCATTATACTCTTCGCGCGACTCGGAGTCGCGACGAATAACATATTAGTTCGTCGGAAGCAACAGGGAGCTCGGTTTCTGTCTACAAATTGCAGCTGACAATTCAATCGCGCTTGTCACGCCAGACTTCGGCGTGCTTCGTTTAGCTTTTAATGCGATTCAACATCTTATATCGACGTGCAAATCAACTTTGCGAGGTTTACGACATAATACAGCTTCTATTTGCCAATAAAAAATTTAAAGGATAAAAAAATTTAGGGAAAAGTTCTCTGTTATGAGATAAGTTTCTAATATGAGATAGCAGGTTTTCAACATCCAAATTCAATCACAAATCTTTTTTCGCGCAACGATTATACAATCTAACAATGAATTTTCCACTAAACAGATTTCGCTCCAGAGGCAATAAATTCATAGTGGAATCACTTGACGATGCCTAATACTAATTTAATAGAAATCCCGCTATCCCATATTAGAATCCTATCTTGTAATAGGGGACTTTCCTCTATATAATTTACGCTCTTCATAATTTGTTTTATCACTCGCTCTTTTTCTCTACTAAAATTATAATAGATTAATCAATCGCAATTGTATCACAGGGTGGAACAATTACATTAGAACAATCCCTCGTGAGGTTAGACTTTTAACGATTGCGAACGCGACGCGAATATCGGCTTGTGTAAACGCGACCTATCGGAAAATCGAAAGTGTAACTCACCAGACCGTCGCAGGCGGACAGGGCGACACGGGAATTCCGATGGCCCTTAATGAATCCTCGATAATGACATTTGTTGCCATGACTTTTCGCCGGGCTGCGGACGTGCAGGTCCCGCTTCCGTCTTTCCACGACCATCGCGCGGCCGATGAAGTTGTCGACCGCCGTCAGCTCGAGGTGGTACTCGTTACCGGCCACTGCCACTCGGTAATGAACGACCGGCCCGTCTTCGTGATGATGATGCGTGACATTTTCCGAGACGAGATCACCCTGGTGATTTACCTTTCGCGGTATTACGATCTCATGATCGTGTAAGTGTTCCGGTAGGGTGTACACCCCTGAAAGCATAAGAGAGGAGACCGTCAAGGAAACTCGGCAATGTCTGTCGCGATTTCTCATTTTTCCTACGACCTTCAGTAGCCAAAAGCAGCGAACTGATTTTCTGCAATACGGAAACGGGTGTATTAAATATGCAGTTGCTTTTACTCTCTTCAACGCTGCCCTTTACCCGCGCGCCAAGCTTTTCGCTCGATTTACCGGATAATATATCAATTTCTGACTTTTTCCACGACGCTTTCAGTAGCCAAAAGCAGCGAACTGATTTTCGATAATATGCACGGAAAAGGGTGTATTAAATACGCAGTTGCTTTTACTCTCTTCAACGATGTCCTTTACCCGCGCGCCAAGCTTTTCGCTCGATTTATCAGATAATATACCGTGTATTTATGGAGTGTTTATCACGCTGAATTTCGCTCAAGTAATAAAGCGTAATGTTTATCATATTACGTGCAAGTAGGCAGACTCGTAAAAGCTGGACGCAGGTACGAGGTGATGAAATCCGGAGAGGACTACGAAATGAAAAGCGGCTAAACCCCTGGCGAAACATGCGACAGTTACGCACCATAAACCGGCCGCAATGATTTGCGATTGATTTAGCGTGCGCTGGCACGCTTAGAAAGGTGCCGCTTACTACGTTCGATTAACGTCCTCGTTAAGCACCGCCATCGCTGACGAGATAGATGAATACGAGTCGGCCGGTCGGATTTCTTTGACACGCCTAATCTCTCATTGTGACAGTTCCGGGAGATCGTTTCGGAGGACAAGTCCTCGGACTGAGGCGAGACCGCTGATGTCTCAGAAAGGAACGGGCTTAAGCCCCTCGCGTAAATTACGAGACATACGAGAATGTGTAAACGATATCGAGGAAGGAATTTATCGCTGCAAAGTGACAATGGCCAATTGTCGTCGAATTCATTCGCAGCAACTGCATTTCGCAATCAAGTTTCGACTTTTTATCTCTCATTCTCGAGAAATTTACTCGCGAGGTCAAGCTGCGCTTCGAGCGACGCGACAAATCGCGGCACCACTGGCCGCAGCCTTATCGATTCTATTCCCGACTATTGTTACTGATGATCTAACGCTTAATGGAATAATTGTAGTTAACCTCTGTCTATGGTGAATGGAAAGAAAAGCACGCAGTCGGGAACGCAGACGCGGTTCAACTGCGGCAATATGTCTTCATATAAAAGCCGTCTCTGACAGCGTCGTTACGGTCCCGTCTGCATGTCAATGACAGACACTGACTACGGAAAATGCCTGTGGTCGCTCGGTTTTGTATTTTTAATATTTTCCCCGCTAGAAGTCAGTTTACGCTACTTGAACTCAGTTTCCAAGGATCAACGATTGGTAACATCTGGATGAAGTAACATAATTCGTTTTCGTGATATTAATAAATCACATTCACACTTGTCTACACGTAAAAAAGACAAGCTCAAAGTGCACGGAGAAAATTCTTGACATCGCGGGACAACGCGGCATTTCGAAGAGTTTTATGAGAGTCTTGTGAAATTTTACCATACATTTCACTAGTAACTATACGTTTTAATAGCAAAATGTGCGGTAAAATTTCAAAATACTCTCACAAAGTTGTTCAAAGTGCCACGTTGTCGCACGATTACATGGTTTTCAGGATACGTTTTGAGAGAAAATTCTCTCCGCGTGTAAATGAGTCCGATCAAGTAACTGCGGAATATTACGTAATAAAACAATAATTTTTAAGGTTCTATATATAAGACATTAATTAATAGACGCAATGTAGGGGGCAATAAGAGCCGGACGCTAGATATTAGGTGCGGATATAACAAATTTTACATAATTTATTTGAAACTAACAGTGTCAAACGTTTCGACCAACTCACGCGGTCGACTTCTCAATTGCGAGATAAATTGAAATCCGATGAGGCACACGTCCCTCGCACTTAGGTATGCGACTCACTTATTAACTATAACGAGGGGTAACGACTTTATCGGACGATCGCAAGCATTTCCGCGCGTCTTGCGTAATCACGTGAAACCTCGCGCGATATTATACGGCCGTACCGTAGGTGTACATCATTGGGCGTGCACTGTTCTCGGCAGTCTGCGCCTAATAGTTTCTGCGGTTAATGGTTTTCTCGTGATCGCTCTAGAGCCTCGGAGCTGCTCCACGAAACGTCCACCGTGCCGCTGATGTTCCGCGTGAATGCAATGCAATCGGAACGCGGGAGCAAAACACAGCGAGTGGTTTTCTACCTCGCGATAGCCGCAGTTGGGATGATTTACACTATTTATCGATTAATTTCATCTCTAAATTAATATTAAACGGCAATCGACCTTGGTTAGCTCGACTCTTCCCGATGCCGTCCGTTTGACGCGCGAGAGAACATCGTTCATCTAATCCGGCTTATTACTGGCAACGTCTGAAATATCTCTGAAATTCCGATGTTCGTTTAAGCAATAGACGTGATATATATCCGCGCCTCGACGATGACACATTGCTTCGCGATATAGAGTCGTCAAGGCGAAGCGAAAGCATTAACGTCGCGATGAAACGTTCGTCGTTTCACCGCGTCGCGACATTGCGTGCGAGACAATGGCGCACGGAGTCACTTGTGCCATACACTTCATTTTGGCGAAACAGATAATTACCGGTTGCCTCATTAAAATACACAACTGCTAATTACCGCCTATAATCTTCTATTTTATCTCGTCGCATCGCCAAGTGCCTCTCGCGTTAAGACACACGAGGCTGTGAATCGCCTTGACGAGACGCCGGGACCGATCTATCCGCTTTTCCACGGCTCGACGGTGATCGCTAAGAGGCGGTTAGATAGGTAGATAAACAGGACGAGGGAGAGAGAGAGCGGGGGGGAAGGAGAGAAAGAGAGAGACAGGTGCCGTCTAGTACAGGTAGTTGAACGGTGTAATCATCATTATCCCATTATCATTAAAGACGGAAAAATGGCGGGGCGACCAATAGGCGCGCGTACCTCCAGCGAGTCGGGGTTAACAGCAGGTGGGGACCGTCGGACCTCCCATACAGGCTGTACCTACTGTAAACGTCTCTACAGGCACGATCGCGGCCGTTCATACGCCGTACGTACGTACCGTGCTATGCAGGCCACGGCTCGGCTAATTGCGTATAATTGATGATGCGCGCTGTCCCGGGTTAACGTAATTATACGCGACTTATGCAGCGAGTTATTAATTGGCCGCTCTTACCTGCCGACAATTAACCTTCCGGCGGTCGCGTCCGTGCGGAATGAAATAACGAGAATGTACTTCTATAGCCGGCACCGTTAGATAATAATTTCATATCTCGTCTAATAGCCGTAACAAATATTGTCAAAGTCGTTCGCCGCGGTGGAAGAATGTTTGATACGTAAAATACTGGCGTTTTTAATGACAAGATACCGCGAGAACTTTGAGATCGTAAGAAAAAAAAGGTGCAGGTTCGCCGGATGATTAATCGGTGTGCTATTTTTGCGGGTTTTTAATTCTCGGGAAGGAAACCGTTTCGCCGCGCGTAAGAAATCCTGACAGATTTAGAGGTAGCCGAAAGATCGGCCCCCTCCCCCTCGTAGAATTTATGGATACCCGCGCGCGTATGGAAATCCCGTATTGCAGATCGACGCGATAATTCAGGAGCCGATCGTAAGGCCGATACGCGAGGCATTTCGTACGTCTGATATAACGTAATTTATCGTCGCACCGCTGTCCGCCTACCGTCGTCCGTCGATCGCGCCGTGCCGGTGTTCTATACTTCGTCAGTGTCGTCGGCTTATTTCACGTGCACGCAAGGACTGACGTTGCTACGATCTAATCGATAAAACATTCGTCTTCCGCCGGTCCCCCTGCGGCCGCGATCAATAAGGAAGTATGATCGACGCACGCGCGTTTGCGCCCCGTAACGCAGTCCGAAATTTCGGCTCGCCGGGGAAAGTGGAGCACGGGGACGCAATCAAACATCCTCTTATCTGGCCAAAGTAATTATATCGTGCGCTTGGGGGGGAAACTGTTTTCAAATTCTATCTACGTAACGGCCACACGAGTATTGTATCATTTGCAGGGGAGATTTATCGCCGCCGCCTCGCCGCTTTCCCGCACGGGGCGGGGGCGAGGGGGACGCGACACCGCAGCTTTCGATTCCCGGTCTCACGGTTCCACGAGTTGTCACCGGCGAATCGCGGAGGCGCAGCGGCCGAAGTTATTAGGCGTCGGAATGATTCTTTATCGGCGATACCTGGGTATTACGGTGGAAACCAGTTCCTCCAGATGACTCACTCCCCCTGGGCCCATCGGCGGTCCCGCGAGAATGGGCCCCCCTCCTCCCCGACCCCGAACCCCTCGTCCGCCACCATTAGCATATATAACCTACTTATCGAATTCATTAAAGCCGTTCACGATATACCCGCGGAAATATAATCGGACTACGCAGCGAGCTGTAGCCGTCCCTAGAAGACGAGTTTCTCGTAATCATCGCCGGCCCGAATCACCGAGGAGCTCCTAACTTTGACGATCTAAACACTCATTTTACGACGCCGAAACGCGACATCGATTTCGATTTACCTTTATCTTTATTTATTTCGTTGACTTTTATCTTTTATCTAAAGTTCGGCGGAAGTGACGGCTGAGTAAATTTACTCGTACGCGTCGAGGACGGATCGTCTTGCGCGAAAGATGCGTTCTTTTTTTTCCCGAAGTTGCAAATCGATGCCGTCCATTGAAAATCTTTTTGCGAAACGCAGAGAATTTTTGCCGTTTCAAATCTCTATGGATACTCCTGGTATCTTCGATCTCCACGAGCGACGTCAACTCGACGGACGTCGAGCAAGAACCGAGAAAATCACTGGGCGATAGATAACTCATTCTTAGTTCATTAAGCAGCTTGACGCTCGGCCTCTCCCAGAATTACCGAATGGTAACAGTCTCATACGCTGTCACGTGTCTAGAAAACATTTGGCGGAGCACGAAACTCCACGCCGGGAATTTCAGATTCGGAAGATACGGTATAAATGTACGAACTTGTGCCAACTGCTGCGACATCGCTTCGCGGAAATCGGGGCACGCAATTAGACACGTTCATCGGGCCTGCAAAGTTTAACGTCCAACGTGTATCTCGGCCCGCTCGCCGGCGAATTATTCGAGGAGCCCGGCAATACCGGGCGTCTCGCGCGCGCGGGCCAATCGAGATCGCTCGCGAACAATGGTGTATTCTCGAAAATCCGCGGCGTACGTGTGTGTATAGTACACCGCTGTCCGATTTCATACAAACGCAGTACTGTGCGCCTCGAAACTCGCCGCGCGCGCCGCGCACTATCGAGCCACAACAGCTGGTCCCGCTTTTACGGCGAACGAGATAGCTTTGATTAAACAAGCCGCGCCCAAGGTTTCCCGCGGATGCGGTTAATGCGGCACTTGTGGTTTATCCTCGCAATCAAATGAGATCAATCATTAAGGAATTCACCTGAACCGACTGACAAATCGTCTGGGTATTCTCCCGCTCGATTTTCGTGGAAACGCGCTCAATGGGTGGAGACCTTTAAATTGGAATCGCTCGATCAATAATTCGCGCGCGGCATTTCGAGCGGAAGCGGTAGCGAACGGTACCCCGCGGATGTAAATTCTAATATCGCTGCGATTAATTACTGCGGGGGAAAAAATATACGCGAGTCGATATTTAGCCTATCGAGAAACAATTGTAACGAATAGCCGATAAAACGGAATAACGAGCGGTAGCTACGCGCTTCGTGCCGCGCGTACCGAATGCACCCTTGTAAAAAAATACGCGCCCGATACTAATTCGCGTAAAGTGCGTAAAAGCTGCCGCGCCGGTCGTTAGACTGACGGCAGAGTGCGATCCGTAAACGCTTAAGGGCCTGAGCAGAAAGATTGTCGTAGCCTGTCGGAAGTCAACGATGTCGCCTTGCGATGCGATGAATGCGACATACGTCTACGACAATTTCTTGTGCGTGACTTCCAACATCGACTTACTACGGAATCGTAAACACTTACGTTCTCGGCCAGCAGCCTTACCGTTGTAAATCGCGTCTAACACCGCGGAGTTGGTTAGATACTCCAAGAACATTTGCGGGTGTAATCATTCGAAAAATGGCCGTTTGAGCGATGACCTCTGCCTCGTCGCGTGCGTGACGACGCGGCGTTTAATTTCCCCGATTGCCACGTGATGAAACGCTCGCTCGCACGTGTGTACACGCGAGACATATTACATATCGCGCGATACGCGCGCTCGTCGGCTCGGGATGGAATGATGAAGTTAGGTCGACCGGAGACGGCGATTAATCATCAGCGGTACAACTTAATTATTGTATCCGTATGCCCCTGCGCTGATCCGGCCGCGCGAGTTACGCTCGCGCGCGCAATCATCGCGACGCGATTCTCGGTCGCGCTCGAACAGACACGCCGATGAACGGATCCGCAGTAGCTAATCGCGCCGGCTCCTAATTGATCGAATTTCATTTTTGCGGCTCGGTGGACTCCCGCGAACACCGGACGCGAGTAGCGCTGGTGCACTGGCGCGTGTGTCGTCGATCAGATTACTTCTCAATGTCGCCGTCGCCACTGGACCGATTCTCGCACGTGGGCAGATACAGATCGAGCGCGATACTCTCGATGCGCAGCCTTTCGTTAATTGGCCGCGTGTACGACACGCCGGGTGACACTTGCGCCTGCGAAGCGGATAGAGACCGTGTTTTAACCAATGTCATCCGCATCCTAAATAACGTGAATAATTGTGTCAAAGCGGATTTAATTGGAGGCAATAATTGAGATCTGATTTCACACATTCGAAATGAGAATGTATCTTCAAACGATCGCTAAACGATAATGATACTAATCTAAATGACGTGCAATTATCCCGAAGTAATTGGCTGGCAATTGCATTTGCGAGCGAATTCAGAGCTATCGCAATTCGGAGCACGACTCGCGAGTTCCGATCGTTTTAATTAACGACTTAGGCTGCGCCGAAAGAACACTGGCTTCCGGATGTCGAGGCTAGCGTCTTGACAGTATTCCACCTCGGTTTCTGGAACGATATTTCCTCGTGATTTACCGCCGAGCCGCGAACAGAAGACGGACATCCTCCCGCGGCCACCGCCACCGCCACCGCTATTATTTCGCCACTTAACAGGAGTGGCGTGTACGTCGTACGAGAAGAGTGACTGATTCGCACCTGCGGGGGCAGACAGGACGAAGATGCTGTCGAGAGCGTAGGCCGTAGCCGATCAGTAATAACGAATAAAACCCACGCGGCCGCCGCAGAGCATGCTGCGGGAGTGATCCTTTTCGAGAGACGCCGGCCGAGCGATTCACCCACGGCTATTTCGCACGTATATCCGCGGATATTCCTTCGCGACGACGAACCGTCGCGCGTCGCTATTTTGACTCTCTCGTTACCCTGAAAATCGTGGGACACCGTGGCATTTCCAACAACTTTATGAGAGTTTTCTGAAACTCGACCATACATTTTGCTAGTAAAATCTAGACAAAGTATAATATGGTAGAATTTCAAAAAACTCTCATTAAATTCTTTGAAATGCCGTGTTGTCCCACGATTACACGATTTTCAGGATAAATTTTAAGAGAAAATTCTCTCCGTGTGGTAATTCGTGTCGCTCCTTGATACAATATTCGTGGATATTCCTTCGCGACGACGAAACGCCGCTATTTTGACTTACTCGTTACCCTGAAAATCGTGTAATCGTGGGACAACATGGTAAGTATAATTACACTAGTAAAATACATGGTAAAATTTCAAAAGACTCTCATTAAATTCTTTGAAACGATGCCGTGTTCTCCCACATTTATGTACATGATTTTCAGGATAAATTGTAAGAGAAAATTCTCTCCGTGCAGTAATTCGTATCGCCTTGATATAATATTCGCGGATATTCCTTCGTGCATGACGACGAAACGCTGCTATTTTGACTTTCTCGTTACCGGCCAGCGCGATTTGTCTGCACACGGGGAGAATTTTCTCTTAAAATTTGCCCTGAAAATCGCGTAATCGTGGGACAGCGTGGCATTTCCAACAACTTTATGAGAGTTTTCTGAAACTGTACCACACATTTTACTAGTAAAATGTATACTAATTGTAAGTATAACATATAGGGGGTAAAATTTCAAAAAAACTCTTATTAAATTCTTTGAAATGCCGTGTTGTCCCACGATTACATAATTTTCAGGATAAATTTTAAGAGAAAATTCTCTCCGTGCAGTAATTCGTATCGATATAATATTCGCAGATATTTCTTCGTGACAAAACGACGCTATTTTGATTTTTCTCGTTACCGGCCAGCTCGTTCACATCACACCCGAGTCAATTAAATGCGACGCGATTCGTCTGCAATTTGTATCGCCGCTCGATATATTGTACAAAATGTATCGCGAGACGCGTCGCGACGCCCTCGTCTTCGAGCAGCTCTCGCGGAGTTCATCGTTTCTATCCGTGAGAGATATCGTAACTCGGCGGCCCCAGGGAAATCGGTGAAGTCCGTTATTGCACTGTCCCGGCTGAGAAGACACAGTGGCAGGTAGTTTACACGTTCGATAAGTGACGGCGACGTCGAGTCGGACTGCACGGGGAAATTTCTCACGTGCCGATGCGGCGCACACGAGCTCGCTCGCCGACGACGATGCGTCCTCTTCCGCTCATCTCGGGGGAATAGACCGTGCGGCGCGCGATTCCGCTCGGTCACAAGTTGTGCGGCGTCGTCTTTCGCGATATGCGAGGAGATGAATTAACAGTCACGCCCGCAATTTTACGCATGGCGGATTTAATTTAAGACTTCAGACACTGCTCGCGTACGTGACGCGAATGAAATTTCACCGGAAGCCAAGTGTTGATGAAGCCTAGCGTTCCCGGACGTCTCGCTCTCTCCCGTTCGCTCGCTTATTCTCCTATCTCTCTCTCTCTCTCTCTCTCTCCGAAGCATTTTCGTTTCTATTTATGAGATCGTCAAGTAGCGCGAGTGGGCACCGCACCCGGCGCAAAGTAAATCGTAACTCGATGCTCCCCGGGGGCCTTTAATCGGCGTATAAAATTTTATTCCTCCGTAAACTAGATCTTCGTTATCGCGCCGTCGCTCGTGGCTCGCGGATTTAGATAAAGGGCAACAAATACGGCAGATTACAGAAAATATCCGGATTCTTACGATGCGCCGTGCACTGTATCAGCGGGGCCCGCGTGGCGGTTCCGGAGAGAAATATATCTCCGGAGTTCTTGTTCCGTAGAAATGGTTACTGAGATAAGGCGGCACGTCCGTGTAACATGCGGCCAACGGTGAATAAGCGTACTCAGGTAAATGGCTGGTTATGTTTGCAATTTATTATCTCGCCGAGAGATAGATGCACCTAACGCATCTGGGCACAATATCGCGTTAAGTCGCAAGCGGAGTCGTCGCTGTACCTGTCACAATGGCCGGTCGGCAGGCAATGTTTGCGTTACGTATTGCCCATTGAATCTTTCTCTTGTTGGCGTACGTACACGATCTTTATGATTTATATCGCAAACGTTTAACGGGGGCTAAAGGAGGGGAAAACGCGCGTGGGGTATCGCGCCGAAGGATTCGACACGGCTGACCTTTTTCATCTGTGTGCAACGGAATCGCGTAGATAAGAAACTGCTGAGAGAAGAAAGAAACTGGTCGCGAAATTACGGCGAAAAAAACCTAGTCGTTGTGCTGACCTTTAAATTCGATGTTAATGAGGCGCATTGTTTTTATTCCTCGCTTGCATATCAATTCGAAAAAAGACCCTTGGTTTCGCCGAAGAGGTTTATGTCTGTCGCGAGAAGTAAAAAACATCATTATCATAAACGTGGCAAAAGAGACAACATTTTCGTATATTTTCACGTCTCTATCTGCGCGCGCGTCCTTCCCTCTCGCGTCTCCTTCATTTCAAATTTATCTCGTCGCATGTATTATTATACTTCTTCCTCGACGCAAATTACGTATGCAAATTTACGGATCGGCTATTAAAGACACTCAGGACGCCCGGAACATTCAGATCGAACAACGCTGCAACGTTCGAGCATCGGAGATAAATCGAAGGCGATATCGGGGACCGCCGTCGTCGACGTGCCTACGCGGCCGCGACTTACTTTGTAATGTTTTTGGACTTTTGCGCATTTCCCGGTGTGCCTACGCGGCTTCGCCTTTCATTTCTCACGGTTGCGGCACCGGCGCGGCGCGGCGTCCGGTCCAGAATCAAAACCCGCCGAAGAGAGGACGAGGGAAAAAGAAATCCTCGCCTCGCGCGCGAGAGAGAGAGAGAGAGAGTGCCGGGGTCCATTGACAGCGTTTGCCCACGCGATATCGCCCGCGTCCGTATGCGTGTATCTTTATGCAGGTGCGTGCGGATGCGACTCGCCGCATGCACTCGTGCTCTTGCGCGTATACTATAATATGCACGGATATATGCGGAACGCCCACGACCGCTCGGCCGGGCCGCGCCGCGCGTATTTATGCGGGGAAACGAACGGGTGATTTTTCAGCGTGTTCGAGCCATGAATGGGCGCCTCATCGTGTTGGTTTTACAGACACGAGCGCGGCCCCGCCGCGCTCAGACGCTCTCCTCTCCTTCCCGTCATTGATTGTGCGGATGCTTGGCGCCATCCGCAGATCCGTAATTGCCGCCGGAAGATAAAAGGGGTCTTGGTGGCCACGCAAAATGTTTCGGGAATACGACATTTTTTTCGCCTCACCGTCCAAAGTTTTACCTCGCGTCCTAAAAATACCACATTTCTCCAATTGCCGCGCGCTCATTTGTCTTCGCTACTTATCGGCGGACCATCTCGCTGGGATCATTGATGCACTCTCGCGTGCCGTCCGGTTACGCTGCACTCTTTGACCCGGCAGAAATTCATGAATCGCTCGCCCGGTATCAAAAATGCTGGCTGGGATTTGTAACGCGCGCGGCTGACATTTAAATTGGGTTATTCCGAACAATTATACATATTCCAATCGGCTTGTCTAAACGATTTTGCGATGCCCATTCAATCCCGAGGAAACCAATTTGAAACGGTAGCCCATACTGGTCTAAATTGCGGATAGGGACAGGACCGATGTTTTCAATCGAAAAACTGATTGCATCCAGCGACCGCGACTTGACGTGTACAGGCAAAGACATACGTCAACTTTCGTGAGCGATCTTTGTAGGGTTGGCAAACGCACTCGGGATATTTTGAGAGAACGCTCTCAAGCTGACCACTGGTCCTACGATTCCGCCGTCAAACGCTTTCCCGCTCGATCGCGGCGACACATGTCCGCCGCCGCGCCCGGTTTGCCTCTCGATCTTATCTCCCATTGATTCCAGGGCCTCTCGCTTCATCGGAACCGATTACGAGCGAGATAATAATTTCTTTTGCACCGGCCGTTAATTCGTAAATTGTGTGAGCGAGCGAGAACGGAAGAAAGGCAAGCGATGGGGCGCGCAAACCGCACTAATGTCTCGTCATTACGTTACCTCGGGCGAGTTAATAATTCCGCAATCGCCAAAGAGAGACGCCGGTGGTTATCGCGGAGCCGGACAAATTACCTGCGTCAGTTATCCAGGGCCCAGGGCTCTCGGTAAACAGGTCCCCCGCGCGCGGCGTGTAATTTTCCCCGATCGTAATAACTACCCCCTAACGAGGGGGTAATTTCGAAAACGGCTCGTCCGTCACGTTCCGCCCCCTCCTTTCCCTCGGTCACCGTAATTTGACGTCTCGCGCATTGTTTTCCTCGCCCACGGAACAAATAAATATTTACCAGCGGCCGGGCTCGTTAAGGGACGCTACCGACGACACGGCGATCTACATTGAAAAGGACGTCCCGTGCGTCTCCGCTTGCGAAATCTCAATGCGACGCCAACTCCTCCCCGGCGTGACGGCGAGTCCGAGACCGTTTCTCTTTTCATTGTCCTCCGAAGCTCGCGGGCGTTTTTATACCTCGTTGCCTCGTCCGCGAGATCTGTCTTCTTTTATTTCGCCGCTCATTTGCGAAATTCGTCTTCGTGCGTTGCTAACATCGGAAGACTTTCGTCTGCACTCGATGTTAACGAGGCGACTCGCGATGAAAGGGTTTTACCCGTCGGTCGAACGTGCATTCGAGACGCGAACCGAAACCGAAGAAGAAGGATGCATCCATCACTCCGACCTGTCGTCCCTGGACGCGCGGTTGACAAACGATTTGACATAAGTACAATAGCGTAAATGGCGCTTGAATATTCCAGACGAAGACCATGGGTTTCTAGCTGCGTGACTCCAAGTTTAAGTGCATCTCATCTTTGACGCCGTAGACACGACGAGAAATTCACTCTGCGCCGATCGTTGCGTTACCACCATAGACATAGTGAATACAGAATGAGCGTCCCATTGAATAAACTGAAGCTTGTGAAGAGAGAGAGCTCTCTCACACACACTCTCGTTGGATTTGACTAAACATGGTGGCAACTCTGTTGGCCAGACTCTGATTAGAGGGTTTCTAATCCTCCCTTGTCACGATGGTGAGACAGAAAAAAAGTCTTCTTAAATCTTCTCTGTCTCTCTCTTCACAAGCTTCAGCTTATTCAATGGGACTCGGTTTATATTTACTATGTCTACGATTACCACTGTCGCGAATAAATGCATTCATTCGCGTGCATCTATTACATCGACGAAATATCGATTTCTTTACACGCCTAGCGGCAGTTTCGAATTGCCCAGGGGCTGACGGACTCCGCGAGCGTCCGACGAGCAGTTTCGCGGAATCAGCATTTCTTGCGTGGTACAGCACGTCAAAAGCAGCGCTAAAAGTTATGTCGATTGGCCGCACGCCAGCCGACGGATTCGCGCCGGCCGATATCCCCCGATAAGATCAGCGAAATCGCGCGGCGACGTCGAAACCGGGTACAATATTCATGCCGCACCGCAGGCACCAGCGGATGACAATCAATTACGATCCCGAGTAACAGCCCGAGTCGCCACCGCGCAAACGAAATGTTTATCGACGTTAATTAAAAATCGGCACGAACCTTTGACAGTCGCTGTCTCGCGAATTAGCACTTTGCGACGCGTCCCGCCGATCACCCCGGAGGAGTTGCACGGCTCTCTCTCTGCGATCCCTCCTGCCTCCTTCGACCGCCGCTCGCAAAATCCGACGCCGCGCGCGCCTGTATCGTACGATTCGTTCCTATTCGTGCTCTTAATAGGAGCGCGTCCCGCAAAGGTAAGGCTTCTGCCCGAGAACCCGCCGCGGCCAGTTTTCATGCGAGTCGAAGAAACACGAGAAAGTGGACGACGCGAGGTTGCATGCGAATGCAAGTTCACCCGATTCCGCCGTTCTAGACGCAAATTACTTATCCGGACCAAACTTACGGAAGGAGTCTCGACGGCGAGAAGAGGAAAGTCTACGTGTATCGCTTTTCTATTTGCAACTAGATCGAAATAATCGTATGGCGTCGATCGTGAGTTATATAGTAAAGTATGAGAAGGGGCATTAAATAACATTAAATTTGTTTGAAATTTACCTCTAACGTTAGACAGCCGTTGCCCGGCTTCGAGGTTGGGCTGCACCACGGCGATTAGAATCTGGAGCATGAATAGACACCGCATGATTGGCACTGAATCGAACGTGTTTCTTGCTAACGAAACGCGATCTCCTTGATGTCTGCCGATGCTCCCCTTTATTCTGGAACACACACGTCGTGTAACCGCAACATGAGTTTCTTGTTAAATCCTCTCATCACGCAGCAATTGGGTCACTTCCGCGATTTAAGATTACGAATTAAAGCTTTGTCGAGCTCGAGAAGAATGTTCCGCCGGCGGCGGCGCGAAGCGTAGAGAGATAATTTATGAAAAGCACTTGACTAAGCTGTCTCTGACCGTGGTACCTGGGAAAAAATTCTAAAGGTCGAAACGAGCATTTCTTCTCTTCTCTCTCTCTCTCTCTCTTCCTCTGCCTAAAAGAATGAAGGGGTAAAATACTTTTACCTCCGTCCGTTCCTCGGGATAAAAAGTCCCGTCAATGAGAGAATGGGACGGAAAATCAGTTTCGTCCTATATTTTCTACACGTCAGGCTTATGCTCGGATATAACGTGTCTCATACAATTTTCTCGCGCCGCGTCGAGCTGTTTCAGGGCCGTTTCGTGGCGACGATCCGTAGTTACGATAATTGGAATTCGTTCAACCATACCGTGCCGATGATCGAGCCCGACGAGCCACCGGACATTCTTCTGTCCAAGCGAAAGGCAAGGCTCGTCTCGGAATACTGACTCTTTCGCGGACAATAGAATCATAGCTCGCGGTGTCTCTCGGCAAGACCAGCTGGACGATAATGCTGTCGATGGACGCCTATCAGAAATTACAAAATTATGCTAAACCGCGATCTCGACCACGTGCGGAGAGCGTCATTTGCATCGCGCAATGAAATATACGAGATGTAAGAACTAACGTCAGCGCATTCTAATTTTCAATCGATATCATTCGCGCGTGTTCAAACGATTTCGCGGGGAGGACAGCTCATATAAATTTTTTAATAACTGGTTAATTAATATCAACTAGTCCGGGCCTCGTAATATATTCTCGGCGAGATACGCGAATGGTTCTGGTATCGCATAAGCTGCACGTCGGCTTAATCCGCACGAGTAGCGCTTGTGATCTTCTCAAGTACTTCCACATAGAAACCAGACCCGATGCTCTACGAAAGCGCAGGAGAGGTTCGTAGCCGGGATGATAAGTCGGATGGGAGAAAGTCGAAACGAGTTCATTAATGCGAGGCGGAATTGGTAATTAGTTCCGCGCGTATCTGTCAACCAGCGTGCAAATAGGCTTTGCGTGTACGAGCGAAGTTGACGGGATTGTCGATAAATATTTGTCGATATCGCTTTTAATCCATCGACATTGGAGTAAGGATACTAAAATATATTTTAATAATTGAGTCGCGTTGAAGGAAGCAGCGATAAGGCCTGTTATACGCCGTACGTCGCTGTCGGATGTCGGGACGTAGCCGATGGTCCAATGGGAACATTTCTTTTCAAAAAATCGGCTACGTCCCGACATCCGACAGCGACATACGATGTATTGTATAACAGACCTAAGACCCGTTCTACAATACGTCGTATGTCACTGTCGGATGTCGGAACGTAGCAAAGACATTGAAAAGAAACTTTCTCATTGGACCACCGTCTACGTCCCGACATCCGACAGCGGGATACGACGTATCGTAGAACAGTCCTAAAAGTTACGTCCATAGACGTAGTATACAGGGACCCACCATGCGAATTGGCAAAGCCAGCAGAACTGAGAGAGACGGAGAATAGAGATGCTCTCATGTTGCTACGTTCACGCGTAATTTTCTTCGGCGCGTCTTTGACACGTGTCGTTGCCAAGAATACAAGAGGGAACTCTAGCCAACGTGGCAATTATGAGGTTGGGAAAACTGTCGAAGCTGTCAAAACTGTCCATGGGTCAAAGTCGCGCCGAAGAACGTAGCAGCGTGAGAGCATCTTTATTCTCTCTCAGCGCTGGCATCACCCATTCACATAGAGCACGGTGGGTCAATGCACCTATGCTACGTCCGCGATGCCGTCAAATTTATTTTGTGAGAAGCGAGGGAACATTTGTGAGTGTGCTCAACTTAAAATTCAACTTTCCTACAATGGTGTTCTACGTTGTTGTAAAAAGCTAAGGAAGATATACAGAGTTTTATGTTATTTTAAAATTAGTATACACAATGAAACTGTAACGTCGCCGGCCGTAAAAATACAGGAGCAACATTATGATGATAAACAGATATGACGCTGTATAAATAACGTTACAACTCGTGTTTCGGAGTTACGAGCACATGGCATTTTAAGTGTTAATTGACGCTGTTTCGAATTCGTCTCTATTTTCGAAGTAAACACAAACGTTCGCGACGCGCAAAATTACAAGTATCCGCGTACTCGACTCGATTGTATGCCGTGTCAGTAACAGATGTAACCACTTACGATACAACCGCGGAATATTAATAAGCGGGGCGTAGGTTTTAAAGCGTCTCGCGTCATCCCGATTGAGTTGTCGCACCTGTAATACGCCGCCGTGAGGATGAGGACATCGGTGTAGATTAACGGCACGAGTGTCATTAGAGAACGGTGTGAATCTACGACGAGTAAACGTGCATTCCGCGCGCGGCCCTTACGTATGTCTCTAATAGATGCTCAGCCGGAAGTGGGCGGTTTCGTTGCATCTTGGATGAACATTTGTTTCCTCGGCAAGAGAAAAACTCAACTCGGAAAATAGTGAGAAGCGTCGCTTTCCGTAGCTGCGTGGAACACAGCGACCAATTCTCTTTCGCCTGGTCGTATCTCGATTTTACGTCAGTTCTGGCTTTTTGCGCTTAAACGCTCATTCTGGACCAGGCGAAAGAGATCGGTCGATAGGAAATCGCACGTGAAGACATAGAAGCTCGCGAAAAGGCACGAGAAAGCGAATAAATAAATTCTGAAGTCGCTCGAGCAAGATTAATCTCTACAGGCGTAACGACGTGTACTGTCGTCGAAAGATTTAAACATCGTCATAATTAATACGACAACCCACCCAGTGAGCGACTTCCAATTGTGCGAAACCGAATGATCTCACGATTGTTATGCGAGTTCGTGTCAAGGCTTCTTTTTCAACGTGAAACATTTTCCACCGTGCTGCGAAAAATGCCGTCGACTACGAGACCCATTAATCTTACGCTTTTCAAGTGCTTTACGCTTGTCGGTTCTCGAATTACATGCGTTTGTATTAACCGCGTTCTCATTTATAACAATACACGAAGAAAGCTTAATTAATATCGATTAGCCGGAGGAAGATTTTGTTAAACAAAATCTTGGCTGTTACCGCGGGTAACGTCGAAGTCGTCACGATCCACTTTTGTGATCCGATTATTAAAAAAAAACCCTCCTCGTTTAAACAGATACTGTTATATCGAATAATTACGCCTACGTATTCCGAGTTATCAAGTTATTAAATCCGTAATGCATTTTTTTTTGCAAGCGTATAACTCTGGTAATAAATTAAGCGGCCACATAATAAATTTCTATCCGTGCGACAGCTATCGCGTACGCTTCGCATTGCGATATTTTACTCGTATTTTACAGAATAAGAATGCGCGGAGATATTTATGCGTGTAACACCGCGGTCCAGCGGTTTCGCATGAATGTGCGATTTATGCCATTAAAATTTTCTAACAATATATCGAACAACGTAAACGAATTGTCAGTGAATGTATCGCCGGTATGCAAAATATTTATACAGGGTGTACTAAAACCACCGGATATCCTTTGAATCGCAGATTCCTTAGAAAATTTCAAGAGGAAAATTCTAATAAAAAAATGTCGAGGCTATGATAGTTTTTAAATAATAAGCGATTATATTTCACAAATGACAGGTCTGAGATTTCGCGAGCGAGCGAGAACCAAAGTTACCGTTTAACGGGACAGAAAATATTTGGGAAGACGATGATCCGGTTATTTTGAAAATTTGAGGATAAAGAGAGGCAGGAGACTAGATTGAATCTAACTGAAAATTCCAAGTTCACTCAGAATATCGGAGATCGAAGGATATCAGTCTGATCAAGATGCTCATCATAGTGAACCCCTCCCTTTTATTAATAAGACATTACACAAAGTTAACAAAAGAAATGGTTAAAGATAACAAGAGGAACAATTAATTCGAGAATGAATCGTTAAGTCTGTTGTGAAAGTTGTCACTATGTTAAAAAGGGCGATATTCGTAGGACCTTTATCACTTGTCGTGTCGCCGTACCTGAGCGCGCGAAATCTCAGGCCTGTCATTTGTGAAATGTAATCGCTTCTTATTTAAAAACTATTATAGCCTCGACATTTTTGTATTAGAATTTTTGTCTTGAAAGTTTCTAAAGAATCTATGATTAAAAGGATATCCGGTGGTTTTAGTACACTCTGTATATGACTCGGCTTACTCGGACACACAAATTAAAGCTGCGCTAGTAAAAGATACGTTCCCTGTTCGTCGTAATGGATCGAAATATTATTTAAAAAAAAATTATTCTAAAAGCATTTATTCGTCTGAATTAATCATTCATAATATTCTACATGTTATGGATTTTACTGGCATTGCACGCGGACTTTCGTAATACTACTGTATTTTTTTATAGAAAGTGTAGATTATATTCAAAACTGAAAGAATTAATAAATCTAGAGTATTGGAGTATTAGAAATGCTTTTGAATGTGCGATATAATGATAATTATTCGTAATATTTTTTACAAAAATAATTTGTACGGAGAGAATTTTCTCTTAACATTTGGCTTGAAAGTTGTGCAATCGTGGGACAACGCGACATTTTGAAGAACGTTATGAGAGAGGTTTTTGAAATTTAACCATACATTTTTTAATGTACGGTAAAATTTCATAAACTGAAA
Organism: Vollenhovia emeryi; assembly: GCF_000949405.1. NCBI lineage: Eukaryota > Metazoa > Arthropoda > Insecta > Hymenoptera > Formicidae > Vollenhovia > Vollenhovia emeryi. Next base: position 311,974 of record NW_011967168.1, read on the forward strand.
AAGTCCTTCAAAATACCGTGTCTCACGATTACATGATGTTCAAGGTAAATTGTAAGAGAAAATCCTCTCCCCGTGTGAAAATAAGAGTATTGCATAGATTTAATTTCTAAAGCGTGGACAGCACAGTAATTTATAAATGGAAATTAATTTCAAAGTCTTCTGCAAAATGTAATCCTAGGGTCTTTACAACGTGAAATTATCAAGATTTCTATATTGGTTTGCTTATAAATTAAAACTGTTCTATATGAACTGCAAATATGCTCGAATGACAAACGACATGATCGTGAAGGTAAAATTAATGCGCGCGTGACTCTTAATTAAGAGCGAAAATGCGACGATCGAGATAAAAATGTACGAAAAATGTATGGTACTGTAACTTTACATTAGCTTATTTAAACGAGACGCAAGAAGTTTTTATAGTAATGTCTTTCGCGTAGGTTAAGTAATTAAATAAAATGATATAATTATCACATACATTCACGCTGCATTTTTTAACGTTATGAACTACTCTCTTTATTTATACAAAGAATTTAACTTTTTATATATTACACTTTTATTCATACGACAGCGATAAAAATATTTCCTGAATCTTTATTATCGCTTTGAAATTCAAATAGCAAACGCGTGTAAAGGATTTTTTGTTAGATGTTCATATAAAATTGAATATAAAGCTTCTTTTGTGTGTGTAATCTCTGACAGAGTATTTAGTAACTTGTGTGATATTTGTAGAAATTTTTGTCTGAAAAACATGAAAAATGTAAACATGTAAATATAAAAATAATTGAATTTTTTAGAAAGTCTCATTGTCTGTAACATTTAATAATTTTCCTACGATATTTACTATTTCTAAATAGTATTTCTAAAAAAATGCTTCTAAATACTATTTCTAAATACGAATGTAGAGATTGTAACCCTAAGGGGAATTCAATAAAGATAATTATTATTATTACTATTTTCTAAATAAATAATTTGTCATGATTGCAAACTACGAAATTTTTTAACAGCATTGTGAAACACGAGCCCGGAGCTAACGATAACTTAAGCAGATATCACGGCAGCGAGTCGTCCTCCGCGCGACCGTGAGAAGCAATGTACTTGTCCGTGTATAGGCCCTCCTTAACGATTTAATAATTACGTGGCTCCCTTCGGAAAGCCGAAACAAGTCTCTCATTAACTGCAGCGTAATTTGTTGACTTTCGATTTGATATGCAACTCCGCGAGCGCGCTGACGTACCGCGCCATCGGGTTATCATTATCGTGATACGTGTAACAACATAATGACGTAACAGTGAGTCCATTTTTCTGCATCCGCCACTTCGTAAGAAAGGTATATGATGCGCAAATAGCGGGTTTTCATTCGGCAAATAATGCTGACCCATTTCGATTAATTAACGCGTTCTCCGCGCCGCTCGAAAGATTGAGAATTATGTGCGCGCGCGCGATAAATTGGACCACGGGTGGCTGCGAGGTTTTCAAATCGCGGGATCAGTTTATTCGAGGGCCCAACGGGACGATCGTTGTTACACGATAGAAATGTTCATTGATTTACGGTGCTCACTGATTCAGTCTCGAAACTTATTCATTATTTGTCATTTGGAGCGCTGCTACGTACGATTTGTAGCTATGACCGATGGAGAACACATGATTATCAAACGTGCAGGTGTGCCGATTGATTGATGATTACGCGGCGCTCTCTCTCTCTCTCGCTTCGTTAAGTGCGCGTGTCAATGTAAAATCGCAGATGATCCATGACGCGTGATACGTATTTCCTCCGGCGACGCTTTCTGTCGCACGGAAAAACAAGTCGGGCGACTTCGCGAATAACCGTCGTCGATATCGAATAGAGGTATCGTCGTCGTCGTCATTCGCGGAAAATTATTAATACGATGACAAGTCGAAGTTGATCGAAAGACGTAAGGCGCGCGATGCACGGAAGTCGTTTGCCCAGCAGCCTTTTCGACGACATCCGCACGACATTTCATCCGATTATTAGCGATTTTTCTAATAGCATTTATGCGTGTCATTCTCTATGAAACACGATCACAGGAACTTTACGTTGTCTAGTTGAAAAAACGTTACGAAGATTTTTCGGATAAATCGCGATAATATCGGTACGTTTTATGTACGTAGAGGAAAATCCTCTATTATGAGATAAGCTTCTAATGTGAGATAGCCTAGGGTTTTTGCTAAATTAATAGGCGTCGTCTATCGGTCTCGTCGTTAATTTATTACCTTTGAAGTTTGTTTAGTGGAAAATTTATTGTTAAATCGGATAATCATTGCGAATAAAGATTTGTGATTAAATGTTCACGTTGAAAACCTGCTATCTCATATTAGAGAACTTTCCTCCATATAAAAGGCTGAAATGGTTGGCACGTGTCGCAAGTAAATTAATAAGCATTCAAGCGCTTCACGTGAAGATCGTTTGACGGAAGTCTCATCGCCCGCGAAATATAATTCACGGACGACCCCGTCGGAAAATTCGCAGCCGCTTATTACGTGCGGACTGGCCGCGGTTTAAGACTGACGTCGTTTACGTAATCCCGCGCCTAGATTTATGGGACGGCATTATTTTTTCGCGCGGTACTTCGGCGCGCCGCGATGAAATCCGCCGGCTCCGAGGACCATCCGCCGGTCCAGCGCGGCGCCGCGCAATTTTTATCCTCTCGTCTGACGCGAGATAAACGAGGCCGTTGACGGCGCGCTGAGATTTTTCCGCGCGGCAAATCGGCCCGCGTAAAAAGCGGGCCTGGAACCTGTTAAACTCCCGAGCGAATCCGCTCGATCATCCGCGTCGCGGTTAACCGTTACCAAACCTTTCAGTCGCGTTTACCTTCAGACGCGAAAGAGGGAGAGTCGATTTTCGCCGCGCGCGTTTTCGCGATACCGTCCCTGACGCCGCGCATGACGACGCGAAATGTTTTCTCATTTGAAATTATTGTATCTCGCGGTTCTCGGCATCAATTCGCGGTTTCCTTTTCGGCGAGAGAAGAAATACCGGAGTAAAAGATGGAGAGAAAGGCAAACGCGTTTCGAGAGCACAAAATACTCTTCACTTTTTGATAAAGTTTACGGTAAAATCGATGGGGAAAGAAGGCTCACCCTTTTCCCCGCATCGATTTTATATCTTTTTGGAGCCTTCGCCACTCATCTAGGTTTCGGTAATATTGAGAGATCGGACAAAGAAACGAGATGCGGCCGCTTTAACTGGAATCGAAGGCGTCAGTCTGACCTGAACTGATACCTCTATCGGCGGCTCACGTTTCTGCGCTGACGATCCGCGACAACGCGTCCTGGATGTGACACGAGTCGCGGCGATAAACTTAGGGATTCCGCACGCAAGGCGGACGCAGCGCGGAGCACGTGGCTGTAACTGGACGCGTCAGTCCTCGAAGTCGTAAGGTCTAGATAATGCGTCGTTCGCGGGAGAGATCTCGCGCGTCGTGGGATGCGTTTAACCGCGAACGGGATGCGTTTGCCGCTCGTAAAGGCGAGAAACCTCGCTGCACCGCGATGCAAATCGAGTACGTACCCATGCCGCTGGCGGTGAGGACGTCACGACAGCACGTGGCGCGCATTTCCGGAGCACCTGTCCTCGCACGCGCGTAGCGTTAGCAGATCTGCACGCGCACACACTTCACGACGACATCCCACGGTGTGTCAAACTGGTAAACCGCTCTCGCCCTCCGAGAGAGAACTCGTCACATAGGAATTCACTTTTCGCCCGGAAGTAAAGACGCTTATCGCACCGCAGGTAGGGAGGAGAAAGGAAGGCGGGAGGCAAGAAACTTGAGGCAAAGAGGCAAGAAAGGTTCGAGGAAGGTGGAGGAGGGTACACGATCGCCTCCCCGACGGGAGGAAGGAAACGCCAAGGGCTCCCGAGAACGAGAGGAGACGGAGGGAATCCGACGCGACGCCGAAGAGCAGGGAGGGCGCGACGGAAAGGAAGACAGACGGATAGAACGCGGATGCCGGCCCGCCGGAGAAGTCGTGGGCACGATCGCCGTCACAACACTAGTAGCCTGGTACACTCTTCTGGTGGTACATACACACGATCCGTCTCCCTATCTCCCTCGCTTCCCTCTTTCCCTCTCCGTCTCCGTCTCTCGATTCCCTCCGCACGTACGTGCGTTTCCTCCCGGTGCAAACACCGTGCAACGCTCGCGTGCACACACGCACCCGCGTACCCGCGTACGTGTGCGTGCTCTCTCGCCTCTCTTTTTTTCCGCCTCCTCTCTCGCGCCGCGTAGAAGGGAACCTCACGTTCTCTCCTCCTACTCTTGTTCGCGTCTCTCAACCGCCCGCGAAAGCACACACCGCGACAGGGCGATCTACTAGGTGAGACTAGTTCCTCCACCCAGCCGTGGACCCGTTTTCTGTACGCCTCTCTCCTTCAGTCGCCTTCCGTCTCCCTCGTCGTCGTCGTCGTCGTCGTCCGTCCGCCTCGCCGTCTCCCTCTACTTCTCTCAGCCGTTCTAGCGGCTCCTGCTCCGTTTCGCGATTCTTCTCGCGCGCCTCCGAGAGGATTCTTCCTGATTTTACGAGCACCTACGGACCGATACGTTTTTGCTCCCGGATCCCCTGCTCTCCGACTGCAGTCATCGGGATAGACTGCGCGATGGGAATAAGCCGATCTCTTCGGCAAGCGAGAAAAGAGAATTGTAACATTATGGAACTAACGCCTCGTATTCGCGAGCGTGCCTTTTCATCGTTGCTCAAATACAGAATTTCCATAAGCTTTCGTTCTCGTCTAGACGAATCGATTTCAAAGTAGTCGTCCAACAGCGCGATCCCGCTTCTCTTTTACCGTGGCTTCGCTCTTGCGACGGAGGACACGCGAAAGGATGCCTCCTGGGCTTACGGGCTCTTATGACACGCTCTGCCGATCCTTTCGGATTAATTGCGCGATATACCGCTTTATCCTCTCGACGGAACTATTAAGCCGGTAATACCTTTCCCAGACGTCGACGATGAAAAAAAAAGCGCAGCAACGGGAACACGCATCTGCGGAAGATAGAGATCTTAGCGAAATTAATTTCACCATCGGCCCACAAATCCAACTTTGCTGCAGTTTTCGGAAGAAAAATGTGCGGATTAATTTCTTTTTTCTCCAACGAAAATCGATCTAACGCAGGAATTAATGGAGCAGAAAGATAGGAAACATGTAATATGGATAATCGATACCCGAAAGAAAACGTTCGACGTCCGCAAGAAGAGACCGTTTCCGTATCCTTCTTGACGATATACCGTTTGTCTAAATCCTTGACGAGATTTTCCTCCCGCGCCCCCGAGTTTGCAGTCTCGCACACGCCGCGTTATACGTTTAATCTATGGAGATTGAAGCGGAGCGCTAAGAGAAGACGCGAATAATAACGCGAAAATCGCGTATATCTTATTTGACACGCGTTTCCACTCCCGATCCGATACTCCAATATGTATGCAGGCGCGCCGGCTATTTCTTTCTTCCTCGGACAGTGATAAATTTATCGTTACGTTCATTCTTAATCCTTTCGATCCGCCATTCCCTCTTCGTACTCCCGTCTCGTTCTCGTCTCGTTCTCGCGGAGAGATTCACTCCGATTTCGCAAGCGGTCCCGAGATACTCCGGCGCTCGCTCCGGCGGATTGTATCTCTCCTCATTGAGTTCGCCCGACCGAAATCGAGCCCATCGCACATCCCACGCGCAAAGGAGCTCCGGCGTGTAATGCCGAAATGGGAGGCGAGGTGGGATCGCACGTGTACAGCATCGAAGAGAGTTCGGAGATGTCGGGATTATATACGAAAGCGATGCCAAAGAGCAATCTCCCGCTAAGGAAGCTAAAACGCCCAGCAAACCGTAGCCGCCTTCAAAAAGATAGTTCCTTTACATGTTACGTTAAATGGATACGATATAGACAGACGCGATTGTTGCAACTGAAACTGTCGGAGAATAAAGTTTACGGTTCAACAAAGCGTGCAGCGCGAGCACACTCGTGCACGTCAATGGAAAATATTCAATTGTACATTTCAGTACAATGTAATGTACGCGATGTTGTAAATATTCATGTAATAATTATACTTCATTACATGAGTATACAGCATGGATTTATTTTAATTGGAGGGAATATACAACGTGAAATATTTAACACGTATACACTGTACGAGTTTTACACGCGTAAGCGTGTAAATTGTGTAGCCTTTTTCACGCGTTTACACGAGTGTTGTGCCTACACGATTTTGCACATTTACGCGTGTCAAAATTAGACACTTGGATTGTACAGTGATGGGCAGAAGGTTGCGACACTGTTTTTTTAGTGAGTTTGGGAACGTGCATTTAGATTCAGGGTTACGTCCCAAAGTCTTCTTCTCCGAGGAATATTTTACTCGATGTCCATTCCGAAACCATTTTGAGCGTTTTCGATCTATTTCTCGAGTAAAATTTTCCTCGGAAAAAATGTTTTGGACCGTAAACCTGAATTTAAACTCATTTAAAAAAGTGTCGCGACCATCCACTGTCCACTGTACACCCAAAATTCAAGTGTGTAATTTTGGCGCACGCAAGTGTGTGGCGATTGTGGTGCAGAGAAATGTGCGCTGCTTAGTACACAAATGAACGAAAAGATCCGAGTTTAAATCCACGAGCACCACTGGATTTTCGGAATTTTCTGAAGGAAAATGGTAACCACCGAGAGTATCTTCCTGTCACACATATCCTTTCAGGGGTACAGCCCTCCAGATTGGAGGTCTCCTTCGGCAAGGTTAGCAGCTTACCGAAGATGAAGTAAGTGCTCAAAGTACCAGTTCGTTCTGGTACAGAACTGGTACAGATCGAACTGGATAAAACAGGCTCTTAAGCCTAACACGAGGAAGAAGAAGAAGAAGTGTCTAAACCCGTAAAAAAAAATAGCAGACATAGACTGAGCGTCCTATTGAATAAGCTGAAGCTTGTGAAGAGACAGAGAAGATTTAAGAAGACTCTCTTTCTCTTACACCGTCGTGAAAGAAAAGAATCGTGCCTGCGCAATACTACACGGGCGTGATTCTCTCTTGTCACGATGGTAGACAGAGAAAGAAAGCCTTCTTAGGTCTTCTCATCCTCTTCACAAGCTTCAAGCTTATTCAATGGAACGCTCAGTCTATATTTATACTATGTCTATGCGTAAACATAACACGCACATAAGTGCGTTAAAAAGGCATCGTGATTTACACACTTACGTGTGCGAAAATTACACACCTGGATTTGCATGTGTAATATCTTAAGTATGGCACAACACGCGTACGTTGTAAGGGAAGAGGGAGAGGAGGGGGCGCGCACATATAGGATACTGCGAAAATCGCTCTCGAGAATCCTTATCTCTTCCTTTGAAGCCGGCGTCTAAATGCAGCCCACGCTGCGGATGGAAGGTACTTTTACTACTTTTAACAGCGGTTTCATGCGCGCTTGGCCATGATTATCAATTTGCGCGGACAGATAGCGCATTATCGGCGCGCCGCTTAATCGCGCCCAGCAGCCGGCGGCCTGCAGCCGAAGGCCGTATCGATTCTAAAATCCACAAACGGCCGGCCCACGCGGGCGCGCGAGTTCGTAGGACGTGCGAATAGCTACCAGGCTACCTGCTTATTATCAAGAAAGTCGTCGCCGAAGTCGTATATCTTCCACGGACAATTAATTCTCTGCCAGCAGGTCTCGGGACGCGAGGCTGGCTCGCGTTGTCGTCGTAGAATCGTGTCACGGATTTTCAGCGACACCACCAACGGGTGGATTCGACGGAATTGCGGCTGACCTTACGCTGCCGCGGCGAGACGGGCGATAAATCGAACGATCGCAATGGATTGATCGATGGTGAAATATTATGCTAACGTATAAGAGAAGAGGGACAGAGAAAGAGAAAAAGCTGCGGCGCACTGCGAGCTTATCTGCGAAGCGCAACTCGGACGATAACGCCGGTGTAATAATGAATATGCGATCGCCGCGTCGAAATCGATCGACAATTCGCAAGCAAAGCGGTAATTCAACTCCGCGGATGAGCGATAAATCCGGCCGGCGCGCCCGATTAGTTAGCACCGTCGCTGTGTTTGCGACTTCTACGGCGCTTATACCCGGTGGCCCGATGGTATCGCGGGGCTTCATCGTATTATTCATGAGTTTATAGTCTCGGGAGGGCAGGAGAGGGCTGATGGAGTAGGGCGTGCTCCGCGCGGTACCGATTTTATTGCTCGTCGTAGGTGCTATCTCTGGCAAAGCGGCGGTGTCTCGATATCGCTCGCGCGCGGGCACCGAGAGGCCGTCGAGACGCGGGACCACCCACTCTATTCGCGGCGGACGTCGTTTTTGCGCCGCTCTCCGGTAAAACTCAACTCCCCCTCGCGCCGAGGACTCCGTCCTTCGTGTATGACAAACGATCGGCCGTAGCGTTGAATTAACTCTTGGGGCCGGTCGGTGTACGTTTGATTAAGTCTACCGGAGCGTATCCGCCAAGATGCATCGAGTCTCCATTCATGTGCATGACAGGCGGGATACTCGCCGGCATTCAAGCAACGTGTAAAGCGGCGCTGCATGGGCGGTCGTGCGATAATGCTAATTTCAATTTGACGGCTTTTGAGGAAGGTCCAAGATGTTCGCGGCCATCGACAGTTTTCGCCCCGAGCCAAATCAGCCGTCGCGCGAACAGTCGATTGACGTGAGTAAACGCGGTGAGGCCGCTTCGCCGCGCGGGGCACACGTTCTCTCCCTGTAATCGTCGTCCGTAATCCGGCGAGATTGCAAAGACAAGCGACGCGCCCAGGTCCTCGATCACCCCGGGTGTCATTTAAATCGCCCACAACGAGGCTAGATCGATTCTCCGACTCCCTTTCCGTGTCGCGCTCGGCCGCGCCCCGGTGTCATATAAACAGGAATTAGGCGGGATCTTGAGGAAGGAAGCCCGTAATCGAGATACCCTAATCTCTCTCTTTCTCGCTCAACGAGCCGCTTATGCAAAATCCGCGAGTTACGACCGTAAATAACGGTGAGACAGCTTCTCTCCTCCCGGACGCGCGCGCGTCCGTTTGTCGTCGGCCGTTTAAGGTCGCTAATACGCGGTTTACGCTTGCGAAACGAATAGCCGTGGCTCTCGACATGCTGATGCGCGTTTTCCGTCCCGCCACCACCGACGACGACGACGACGACGATGACGGCGGGGCCTGACTGCACCGCCTCCGGGCGCCTCCGCTGTACGCGCAACGTCATCCCTAGACGTCGGGCCCCGACGATTCAGCGCTTCTTTTTCCCTCGCAGGCAGATCCTTAATTATCCAACCGGCCAACGACCGGTTGTCATCGACAGCCGGAGTGATGAGCGCGAAAAGACCACCCGTAGCTTCCCATCCACGCCTTTCATCCGCGGATGGATATATCCGCAGGGTTGACACAGCGAAACGATGGAGGAGGCGAATGGTAGAAGGAGGGGGACACTATATATTTACATATCGGAGCTTGATGCACGGCTCTTAGAGCGCACGATAAGATGGCCGTGCCGTATAACAGAGATAATAACGACAAATAGAGAATGTGAACAGACACGGCCGTAACGATTAGAAATGAACACAAAAACCTGACATTACGATACTTCGATACAGCCCCGTACAATGTAAGCTTTATAGGCACGTCGCATCGAGAATCCCTAATGTAAGGAATAAATTATAGTTGTCGATCCTAATGTGAGCTCGTCGTACGCTGCAGTTTCGAATGAAAAAAGCAAAGCTGCCGTAGCGCGAGTAACGTGTTCACTTTGCAAGCGGGAGAGGCTCGTTGTATACTACGGACCGGTTGGACCAACGAATTTTTAGCGTCCTCGTTAATGGATCCTGCCGATTGTAGGATATCATCCTGTAATTTATTCATTGTCCTCAATGGAAAGCCGTTGCGATCGTTGATCGATGGCGCCGCTGATTCGAGCTGGCCGGCCGCGTTGTTTAATTTATTCATCGAACTCTCTCTTTGGCCTGGAAATTTATAACGTTATTATTATGTTTTATATGCAAAGTCATCGATTACCTATGCACCATCCTTGCCGCGCTCTCGCGCAGGTAAAGATGCGGCGTCCGTTCTGGAAGCGTTCTGATTTACTAGCTTCGGGCTTTAACGGATAACAAAGCATCGATTGTTCTTGCTCGCTTGACGCGGCCAAAAAATAAACTAAGATTAAACTATCAGACCCGCTCCGGAGGCCGATTCGGCCCATATTTGGCCCGATTCGGACATAGCCATACGCAGACTCGCGCACACGTGTCCGTTATACGAGCTGAGAAGTAACGTGTAGTAACTGCCTGTCCGTATTTCTCATTGAGATCGCTTTTTCTCCAATTATCATATTTATTTGCGTTACCATTTTTATTTCGCACTCATCAGTTTCTAACTTTAAAATCTCTTTCGTGAGAAAATATTAAAACTGTTATATGTACTCAAATAATATTGAATAATGTAACATAATATTAAATAATCTGATATAATATTAGAGAACGTAACGCGCACCTTTTCCCAGTATTCGCATTAAATAATATAATTTTTAATGTTAGTTCCACGATGACATTTGTTTATTAACGACCGCAAGTTTCAATCGTTGTCTTTACTTTTGTTTCATGAACCTTTTTTTTTTTAAAGAACCATAAAGGGCACGGGCTTTTTTCCCCTTTCTACCATTACCATTGGCGTTAAAGGTGCAACAAGTGTATGCAAAATGTCGCTGCTGCAAGCTAAGCGTAAAATTGGATGAACGTCGTCGTCGATAATGCGAATGATAATATTCACGTGCTGCACCGCGTCGTTCTTAACTGTTAAACGTGGCTCATCCTTCTGTGAAATCTAAATGTCGTACCGAATCGTTCGCACGAGTTTTTAGTTTTCAATTCGTCTGTTGCTTCTCTCGTACCGTTTTCCGATAACGCGGTCATGTACGAGGGAGGTGCGCCGAATAAGGCCTGGATGGGCGACATAACGAGCATGCGATATCGAATATCGTAATACCGTAAAATTGAGGATCGCTCTCACGAAGCCCGATCGAAAAATAATTTCGTAACGAGCGAAATTTGCACGCTACTAAAAGTTTCATTTTTGTATTAGTCTTTTTCTACCTTCATCAATTCCGCGCCTGCCCGAAGACGCGCGACATCAATAATATCATCTTAATATTCGTAGAAGAGTCTCTGATGGAATATGTTATTTATAAAGGCAACGATAAATTGATTATAACACACGACGATATTTAACTGGAGCAGGTAGCGTTATTTAGAATGTCTATATTGGTATGTAGACATTCTATACACAGAACTTCGAAAATAGAGTGGCCGATGGAAAATAAATTATATATGTATATAATCGTTTCTCCACCACGACAAAAGTCAATATCCATAGATTCCGATAAAAGCATCTCATTGTTAATATTCTGTGATTTAAAACAAGAGATTTGATCCGTCATTTTTCAAGTGTTAATAGGAATATACGATATTTTAAGGTGGCTCCTGCACGAAAGAGGAGATAGTATGGATGCTTTAATGGGATCTTTTTTATTTTTATAGATGTATGTGACCTTTTTCATAAAAAAACTCACTTAATGCATTATTGACCAAATGCATTGATATGCTACGTTATACTTATATGCACATTTAAAAATATATGACATTTTCAAATTTTAATGAGCTGTCAGATTCCCTCAAAATATTATATTTTTCGACTTTACTAATAGGTATTTGCTTGTAGAGGTCGGTAACCTCGTATATTTAACAGCGCATTTGAATCCTTATGACATTTATTAAATTGATCTCATTTTTTAACATCTACTCTCTTTTATAAAATAATATTAATCCTCAAAGCGCTTCTGCGAGTGATCGACCTATAACCTCCATGTTAAAAAGTACAACTTTAACATTGTTTCTTTCTTTTATTTCATCGACAACCGGGTCTAAAATTTCGCGTACTAATAAAAATAAAAATTGCAACTACAACATATTAAAATTACAATTTTTTCTACTTTTGATCGGTTTAGGCAGGAGCCACCCTGGTACAAACCCAGTGAGAAATGATTCGCCGATCGATGTCGAAACGATGTCGAGTCGACGTCGACACCGTCAAGCCCAGATAGCCACACATAGTTCTATGAATATTCTTCTGGAGTGCAAATATTATTAATTTGGGAATATTCGAATCGAAAATTCTATAAATATATATAGATTGCTACAATTAGAAATCGTATATTTATAACAAAGAAGAACGTTTTTAGAATATTCGTCGGGAATGTCTTTGGAATATTCGTCCAGAATAATGTTTTAATATTCATTGAGTTTATGTATTGCACATTGTTTATTGCATAAGATAATACACTTATCTTATGCAAGAGGCAGTGAAACCTGTGATCATACGTATAACCGACACGCTATATTCGATAGATTATTCGCATACGAAAACGATTTATATAGTAGTGCCAGTCGAATGTTCTACAAATATAAGATAAATGTATAAAAGTGACCTACGTAATGTTCCAAATATTCTTGAAGAATATTCTTAAAATGTTCATAGGAGTGTCTTGTGCTATCTGGTTGTTGACGTCGTTTCGACATCGATCGACGAGTCATTTCTCGCTGGAAAGTTGTAAATTGTAATATTATACTTTTATATTATATTTTGTGGTTTAGTTTGACAGATATCTCTCAAATTGCTTTCTGCTTTACCATAAATCAATATTTTGTCTAGTTTTTCTCTCTCTCTCTCTCTCTCTCTCTCTCTCTCTCTCTCTCTCTCTCTCTCTCTCTTTCTTGCGCGCGCGTGCAGATTGCCTTATTGCAGCAACAGTTATGAAAATATTTTGTGAAAATATAAAATGCTTACGGATGTATGTACATACATCAGGATATACATCCACAGTCGTGCTATTGCATTTTAATTGGGTTATCGATGTCATTAGTCGGATCAATGCATAAATAAAGCGCTTGCATTTCCGGTCATTGTATACGCGATATAACCGGATACGCTCGCGCGAAACAACTTCGTTCCTTCGCTGTTCACCGACATCCGGCAACTTCAGGCACGTATTCGGGCTGATTTAGCGCGAGCCAGTCATAATGATCGTATTCCTGGCACTTCTGACGCTTTTCGCCGCGACTGTTGACGGCGGTCTACTCGAAAAATACGCCAACGCGCCCGGAAACGTATATCACGGTAGGTAAGTGCATTTCGCAATCGCCGAATCTGTAACTCACGTTCCCGTTGGATCTCACCGAGTGACAATTATGACGGGGGACAGCGAGTTACGACCGCGAGAGCTATTCAACAATCTTTCATAATTACTTATGCGCTCATAGAAACTTGAAAAAATTCCTAAGTGCCATTGTATTCGCGACATCGTCGTCGACAATGACGTCGTCGTCGACGACGGAATTGTCCCTTTCAAACGAATGACCCAGGTACACCCGAGATATCCACGAGCCGGAGCTCTTGGTACCGAGGCGAGTGCTCGCGGACGGTAGCTTCAGCACGTATTCCTTGCCGAATTTCTATAATCGCCGAGAGCTCGGCGAGCGCGACAAGCGATCCCTCGGGTCGGCCGATAAACTGCACCTGGCGTTACCCCTCGACGGGATCGATCACCACGTGGAGCTCAGCCCGTATCATGAATTTATCTCGCCCGACATGGTGGTGGAGACACGGGGCGCCGGGATCAGCGCTAATCTCAACGAGGGTCTCAGATTGAGGAGGGCATCCGATCGACAGTGCCACTATCGCGGCACCGTCCGGGGACACGCCAATTCCAGAGCGGCTCTGTCTTTGTGCGACGGCGTGGTTCGTACAAACATGATACACGTTGCACTTTCCGTACTACTCACCCCGAGGACCTCGGTGTCGATGATCCGGAAAGAAATCTTAAGGACCGTCTACAATAGATGAAGTAAGCCTGGCGTAACAAGTAAGAGTAGGAGTAAAGAAATGAATCATTTCCATTTCTTACTTCCACCTCAGCTCTGACACTTATTCTCGGCGGATTAGCGCGCAGTTCGACCAGTGCTATAAATATTTTAAAAAATTATGCCTGCACTTTAGCGTCTACACTGACAAGTAAAGTTTGTCATTTTCTTAATTCTTACTGCTTACTTCCAATGTAGATGGTCCTTTTGATACGTTTACACCTCGCCGCGACACAACATACGCCTTTCACCCTACACGGATATCCTACGATAAGGGAATTACAGATCATGCGTTAATTCATCATATTTAATGCATCGTAGAAATAATTGGCCGTTAATGCGTTTAAAGATAAACTAATTAGTTGGATTGCGCGACTCGATAATCTTATTTGCCTCTCTACGAGGAAAGTTAATTAATCCAGTCGGTTTAACGAATCGATTGATGTAACATCCGCTGGCGTTTGCGAACCGGATTTTAATCTTCGCGCGCACGGTCGGTATGGGTTGTTATTAATTTTGATGATAGTTGCGAGCTGGAGAGAGAGAGATAGAACAGAATTTCGAAGTGGCTACGAGCGCGGTTGGTACACATAATGCGTTCCACGGATTCCTTCGGGAGATTAACGTTAACGAAGCAAGAGGAGAATTGCGAGCGCAGTCGGATGGGGATATTGTAGAAAGGCTGGGCTGGAACATTTCCTAAATCCCGTCGAAATTCGATGCGAACGTTATGACATTGTTCACATTACAATATACTCCTGCGTTTTATTGCATTTTATTATCACCAAACTCGGCGCAATAATATTGGACAGAATGCAGTCCGAGTGTTCAAGAGCTTCCGCTGTAATTGCAATTTGTAAGAAAAAGCTTATTTCAGCAGCACTGTTAAATATCTCGAGACATCCCGTACGGAGATATGCATCGACATGTTATTTCGACTGGTCTAGGCTCGCGTCGTTACGATTGTATCGCTTGCACATATCATGTCTCTTTACGCCGTCGCGTATTTTAGCGCGTGCGATCATCGCGAGAATGGATCGGTAAACACGTACCATCGATGACGTTCGCAGGGCAATACGCATCGATCCACATGCAAATGCATTGTATTAACATGCACGTTTCTAAGTGCGCAATAAAAGAGTCGATCCCGGGTAAACTGCGTGCGCGCTGCGAAACACGTGTGTCACGCAGCGGCATTTAATCGCGGCGTTATAGTGACGCAATATTCATTGTGGCACACTGCACTTCGACCACTTGCATATCCTCGGTTCGATTACGCGACGGCTCTTTCCGAAAAAATAGAGCGGACGACAGTAAGAATCGCAACCTGCCATTTGTTTTATTCTTTCTATTCAACAATAGCCCCGTGGTGTTGGAGAAAATTGCGTCTCTCGATTACGTTACCGTGTAAACTCGATATTTGCGTTCAATATACGAAGCGATAGTTGTATTACAGTGTGATACCCTCAATAGCCTCGAAAGTAGTTTTCCGCCACGGCTCGTTATTTTCAGAGTACAAGGCAAACGATTACGCGTGCAGATAAACTGCAAGCTGCGCGAAACGGGTGGAATGCCTAGTTGATTCTATTAAACGTAAAGTCGCGACGCATGTCGAGAGCGCGATTACCATCTACGATTTTCCGCCGGTCACGCGAATTTGCGGCGAAACGAATCAACGAACGACATTCGCGTCCGTAACAGGTGACCCGTTAAACGCGGGATTTGTAAACGTTTCTAAATGACGGAGCGGCGCGAATTGACCGAAATGTCACGTGACGCGTTTGGCCTTTTCCATCTCCGACGTCTACGTGAATATCATCGACTCTATCTTTCCGTGCAACATTTTCGACACGTACAATAATGTATCGCGCTAATTGGAAGGATATGTCTGTGGACGTGGACGCGGGGTCCGCCGTAACTTATCGAAATGTTGAAACTACAATAATAACCCGAACAGATAGGATCCCGGTGGAATTAATTCGACTGTTCATATAAATCTCAATATACGTTGCACGGCGTGAAAGAAACAGCGATTTACGATATATTTGGTATCACGTAATTTTACACCCCGCTCGCAGCGCTGATCTTTAACGTACGCGCTCGAAATCTTGCGTCACGGCGACTTTACGTCAGCCAACTAATATGCCACGCCGTAAATATGAGTGTCAATATTTTATTTCATATTATTATCGGCAACGTGACACACCTCTCGCGCGCAGGCTGGCTACGTGCAAACTAATCACGGACGGTACTTCATCGAGCCAGTGTATCAGGCAGAACCCGAGCCCGACGGCCAACACATTCACGTGGCTTACAAACGAGATGCGCCGCACGAAAGGAAAGGGCGAGCCGATACCGTATCGAAGAGACACTGCGGAACCAACGGTTAGTTCTCGGGATATTTCAGCTGTCCTTATCCCTTGCTCCCTCCGTCCTCAAAGTAATTTTCAACGAGGCGTCGTCAGGCATATTCCACCATTTGTTATTTTAACATTTCACTTTAACACGAGACGATACAGTTCCCAGTCTGTGTCGCGAACATTTATTATGTACCGTAACGCGAGAGGATTTCGCATAGTTACGAGCAAGTGACAAATAATGGCGCGTAGTTTGTGGAAGCTCATTCCCGCTTTAACAGACAACTGGGAGTCGGCGTGGGCGGAGCAGCTGGCTAAAAGGCAGATGCGCCTAATGGAAAATAATTCTTCCGGCGCGAAGCGCGATACCGCGGTATCTACGGGAACCCACAGTATACATCGTTACATTGAAATTGGATTAATCGCCGATCGCAGGTTCCTCGACTTCCACAATAGCACGGATTACGAGCAGTATCTCTTGACGGTCATGAACATGGTGTCCGATTTTTATCACGACAATTCCGTAGGGAATCAGATAGACGTCGTCCTGGTACGAATGGTATATTTGGAGAAAGAGAAAGAGGAGGTAACGTGCGATTGTAAGATAAAACAAAAACGCAGAATATACTCAATAAGACAAAGAGGGATCTGAGATTAACCCACTTCAATTCGTTGATAAGTGTTGCAGATACCGAATGTAGTATTACTTCCAATTTTTTCAAAAAAGAACAGCCTCTATTTAATATGAATAGTGTCACTGTTTTCAGTGATGATCCGCCGATTGACTTTTAGAGAGTATGTCCGATTCATTGGATCTCGATGTGCCCGTAGATAGATCTGCTCATCAGTCCAGCTGCCGAGAATACGCTGGAGAGTTTCGCCAAGTGGGCAGAAAAGATGAATCCGAGCGATGACATGCATCCCAATCATTATGATATCGCGGTGTTGGTTACTAGGTAAACTTCCCTAGTCATCGACGTAGTCGTCGTGTATATCGCATTGCTATTCGCATGTATCCGCAGGTATGACATTTGCTCGGAGGGAACCAATTGTGACCTAATGGGTCTGGCTCATGTCGCTGCAGCCTGCGACCCAGAGAAGGCTGCATGCATTAATGAAGACAGCGGACTTCTGCTCGGCATCGTGATTGCTCATGAAGTTGGTCACGTGTACTGTACTCCATGCATCTCAATCATAATCACACGTGTTTCGAGTGGTATTTCTTTTTTTTTTTAAGAACCGACACGAGCTCTGAATATTCGTAGAAAACGGAAATAATTTTCTGTGTCAATCGATAATTTTGAAAAATGTTCCTGCGTTATCGATTTCCTACAACCAGTTTGTGCAATTATTGCAGTAATAGAATCAGAGATGTAAACTTTCAACGGTCCTTACGAGTGCTGTGTTTTAAGCTTTCAAAGGAAGATTATTCTCATTTCTTACGATAATGCTATCTTATAGAATGGGTTGTTCTCACGACGAGCCTGAAACCAGCGGATGTCCATCGAAGGACATGGACGATAGCTACTTTATTATGTCACCTATCGTCTTCTTATATACCATCAGATGGTCGAGTTGCAGCAGGAGATTTATAACAGCCTTTCTCGAGTAAAACCGAGTTGCATAAGTAATGACTGTGCATAAATAATGGCCGTTTTTAATTGCGCAATGATGCACGACTTTATGCAAATGTATAACGCACTTAATGTACGGTTTTATGAGAATATTATTCCAGTAAGGATATTTAGAACTGTCTAATTGATCGGTACTAGTTCTTTCATTGGATATTTCTACATTTGTCATAAATTTTCTTTATGATTTCATAATATTACTGAGCTCCAGCAGAACTAATGGATGCTACAGCCTATTTAACAAGTCTACATAATGATACGAAATATATTTTATTTTTGAAGCGCGACTTCTATTTCGTGCCGTTTACTGGTAATATCTATAAAACGGCCATTTTGAATATTTAATTTTGCAATTGCAATTTATATCGTGACAACTGATTTCTGAATAAGGAGCGGGCTGGGCGAGTGTTTGAACGACAATCCAAGAAATCCCTCGGAGAAACTGAAATATCCCAACATGTTGCCGGGTGCGATGTATGACGCTGCCTTCCAATGTGACATGCAGTTTCCCGGTTCGAAAGTGTGCACGCAGCCTCAAGTAAGGTTTTGATCAATTTGACGAGCTTGATTGCATTCTAGTGTCTCCGATCAGATTATCGCGAATCGCAAAATTGCTACTTAGCGAAATTTAATGTTCTTCTCATTAATCGTCGATAAATACGTTCTGTAACGACTACCTGTCCGCATTTGCACGTCGGAAATGAAATGGCTTTTATTCATCGCTTGTTATATTTACTCGGACAAGGTGTATTCGATTATCCCGAACGCACTGACGGAATATTCACTCTCTGAATGAATTATTCGACGGAGTTGTGTTTGCCACGTAACGTTTGCCTTTGTATCAGTATCGTAAGAGATCGCGTTCTAGTTTCTCTCTCTCTCTCTCTCTCTTCCTTCGAATTTTCTCTCTTATCAAATCCACTGAATTTATCGTCAATTAAACTGAGCAAAGCGTCCATCCTGCATAGCCAAGGAGAGAAAAATGGAAAATCTGAGAATCAGCTTAGTCATGCTCCCTTGATGATAACTTATGTTTCTTTCAATTTATGATGGGATAAAGATTTGTCCCAGCTTCCAAAAATTTAGATACTTGTTGAACAGGAATATCAATCAAAACGTATGTACATTAAATACTAAACTAATCAGGTACGTGTAGGGATTTTCCAAAAATTATAGTCTTTAGTGTGAATTTTAAATACGAGTAAGTGTTAATGTCTATCTCCATCTAGTGTGAAAATGAATACATAACAGAGATACACATATATATGTATATATACATTATACATTGTGTATATACATATATATGTATATTCTGTTATTGTACCAGAGGTACGTGAATTCTCTCCCTCTCTCTCTCTCTCTCTCTCTCTCTCTCTCTCTCTCTCTCTCTCTCTCTCTCTCTCTCTCTCTCTC
>NW_011967168.1:332264-430042 GCF_000949405.1 Vollenhovia emeryi
TCTGTTCCTGTCTCTGTCTCTCCTCCTATTCCTTTAAGACTAATCTGATCAGCCTAGGCTCTTCGCGACCGTGCGTATATTTCAGGCGAGCGGCTGCGAGAATCTGTGGTGCTTGACCAACACGAGCTGCTATTCCCTGGGGACGCCGAAGGCTGACGGTACCAAGTGCGGTGAGAATAAGGTGCGCGCGGCTTAGGTAGAACCTGTTCCTCCGGCAAAATATATTCCCGGCGCGGATTATTTAGCGACCGCTTAGCGTTGTTGTTTATGCATCCGCAGATATTACCGGCGACGTAAATAATATGTCGCTGCGAGGTGACATCAATTATCAAACGAACGCGAACGCAAATGGCTTTCGACGCGATCGAAAGCCATTTACGAGGCGCGACCCGCGTCCCGGAACGCCGCCGGAAACGTAGCGGAATAAAAGAGCGTTTCTCCCTCCCCCTTTCTCCGCGAGCGGAGAGATTTATTAAACGACGCGCCTTCCTCGTGCGTCGCCTCTCGCGGATGTAGATTTCGTCGCCTTCGGCGCGCTCGCGAGAGCGGCGGACGTAGATTTAATCGCGCCGGGGAAATAAATTGAAGTGTCAGGAAACTTCGCGCGACTCTCCGCGCTGGAAATTGGTATTCGCGTCAAGCACGAGGCGGAGAGTAGCCCGCGAGACATATTGCATTCTTCTAACCCGCGGGACGACGATAATAACAAAGGGCGTTGTGCGCGCACGCGAATCTAGTGGTGCATCCACAAGAAGTGCGTGGACATGGGCGCCCGACCGGCCGCGGTGAACGGCGGATGGGGCGAATGGGGTCCCATGGGTCCGTGCAGCAGGACCTGCGGCGGTGGCCTTAAGTACTCCGAGAGAGAATGCGACCGGCCGGTGCCGGCCGACGGCGGCAGGTACTGCATCGGCGAGAGAAGAAGGCTTTCCACTTGCAACACTACGGTAAATTGCACCTTCCGTCGTTCCTCGCGTACCGCGAGTTTCACCAAAATCGACCATCGCGCCTCATCGCGATACGCGACGTTGACCGCGCGATTCCTCCCGGGGCGGCTTTGACGGCTTTCAAACTGCCCAGCCGAATTACACATTCCAAGTACCGGCGATGGTCGTGTCTGTCTCTCTGTCCCTCTCTCTCTCTCTGTCGTATTTTCGTTACGACGACGAAGGTGGCTGACAACATTGTGTCGTCACGCTTACGGGATTTTTTTTACATTTTCCAGCAGCGAGATACCGCGTTACCATTTCATATTGCTACATGGTAGACGCGAGCGGTACAACACGCTGTAACAAATTCAGTTCGAGAGCGAGAGGGAAAGAGAGAGAGAGAGAGAGAGAGAGACAGAGAGAGAGACTCTATCATTGCCGCGAGCATCTCCGTGACGGAGCTCGGCGAAACGTTTTAATTCTTTTTCGTCGTACGACGATTCTCTACGCTGTCGCAATTCTCCTCGTATACCATCCCGCGCGGAATTCCGTCACACATTCGCTATAACGTTCCGCGTTAAATTGCAACAGCCCTGCGACCCGACGAAACCGCCGTACCGTGCGGTACAGTGCTCGGAACACGACAACGAGGAGATCCTGGCGGACGGGGTTCATCAATGGCAGCCATACATGGACCCGAAATTAGAACCCTGCGCGCTCTACTGCATCAACGAGAAGCGAACCTACGTGAAGATCTCGCCGACGGCGAACGACTCGACGCCCTGCAAGGCCGGGACCAACTACATGTGCATCTCCGGAACGTGCAGGGTGTGAAATCGTAACTTTTTCGAATGGAATCACGCCTTGCCGAGAAATCCCTACTATCCGCGTTAGGATTGCCATGCTGATCCAATAAAATCCGTCAGCTACAAATGTCGAACCTTCTCGACATTTCTACAAATTTTCTATATCGAATTTTACCGATATTCTTAAAGGCGACTCGAGGGTTCGAAATTTTCTAATGAAAATTGCGCCTGGGTTATACGTTTGCAATCAAGCGCAAGTGCACGCGCATAAATCAATGTATTCGAAATAATTAATGGCACGCGCGTTAAATACCTGCGCGTCTATGGCAATTTTTGTGTTACTCTAGCGAAATTAAATTTGGTAGCACTGTAATTAAATTTCGTGCAATTCTTATATACACGTTTGTAATTACTTTGTTCGTAGCTAGCGTTAGCTATCTGCCATTAATTAACGGGAAATTCACTGGAATTACATGTAGTACAACTTAAATAACCAAGGACTCGACGTAACAGAAACAACGAGCGGCAACAAAATTTACCATCGCCCCCAACATATTCTACTAAAGAAAATACTCCGTTCCTTTTTTTTACAAAGAAAATATCTTTTAAAGAAATTCTTTTACGCGCGCGGCATTTGCGATTATTACTCGTCGCGTCCATCTTACGGCATGTTTCACGCACCGTAGAAAGTTGGATGCGATTGGGTGATAGACTCGGATGCAATCGAAGATAAATGCGGCATATGTAAAGGCGACGGAGCCAAATGCAGCCCGGTGGTGGGCGAGTTTACCGAGACAGCGTCGCAGAGCGGTAAAGATTCAGTAGATTGTACTCACGGCTTGTCCAATGAAGTCGCGCAGTTTCTTCTCGTGATATATCGCCCCTCTCTTTTTCGCAGCATATGTGAAGATCGTGACAATTCCGCGGGGAGCCCGGAGCGTGCAGGTCTCCGAGAGGAAGCCCAGCGAGAACATACTGGCCGTGAAACTCGAAAAAGATAAAGCATACTGCATCAATGGAGACAAGTGAGCTTCCGCAAACTCTTTCTCTCTCTCTCTTTCCCTTCTTTAATTTATAACGCCCATAGCGCGCATAAACGTCCCGAGAAAATTGATACGCGCAGATGCATTTTGTAACGTTGATAAAGCGCGCAGCGTATTTTTACGGTACACTTTTATGACGTTGTCGTCCGCGTAGCCGCGAGTTTAAGAGCGGAGATTACGAGTGCGCTGGAACGATGATTATCTACACGCATCCGGAGCCGGACAAGGAAGTAGTGGAAATGAAAGGCCCGATATCCGATGATATCGAGATACAAGTAAACCATGTTCATTCCCCAACGATTATCTCGACGATAACGTACACACGACACAATTATCGGTTTTGCGCGATATATATAAAATCTAATACCGCGAATGCATCTTTCATCCGCAGCCTCTAGTTTGCGCGAGATCGTAAATTTATTTATAGAGAATTATCTTGTCCGCAAAGTCGTTACGAATATTTTACTTTTACACGCTCTTTAATTGCTGAAGCGTGTGATAAAAATATGCAATTCTCAAAGTGTAGATTGAAACTGTTATCTGCTCCCGAATAATTGTCGTTTCATGAAAATTAATAATTTCTAGTGTACTGCGTTATATCAATAAAGTGCTGGAAAGTATGACGAGTTTACAACTTTTTGTCCCTCTGGCCTTTCAGTATGTGTTCTTCAAGCCCCAAGACAATCCTGGAATAGACTACAAGTACTACGTGAGGTCGGCGAATGCATCGTACACGCCCAAGTATATGTGGGACTTCATCGAGTGGTCAGAATGCAACGCTAAGTGCGATGGTGGCACGATGGTAATTTATGTGACAACGTTACACGCGCACGCGGGTGCCTAATGCAACCGCGAATGCGACCGCTTTTATGCGAAGGACGTGTCATCGATTTGCGCAGATATCCGAGGCGTCCTGCATCGAGGAACAGGGCGGGCGAGTGACGCCCAACTTCTGTGACGGTATACCGCGTCCGGAAGCAAAGAGCCGCATTTGCAATCAGGCCCCTTGTCCCGCAAAGTAAGCCGCGAGTTCCAGACGTCGTGAGTTTCGCGTAGATGTAGACAATGCGTCGTAATATGGTTACACGTACCAAGATCATTCATTTATCGTGGGCGGCACAGTAGTATTTTCAGATCGAATTAATAATAAAACAGAAGCTGTACTTTATCGAGAAAACGTGTAAATTCTTATACAGCATAAAACTCGCGATATTTTTTACACCGGTGCTTCTAACAGCTGCATTTCGTAACAACGCGTAGTAATGGAAAAATTTTCCTGGTAGTAAGAAACTACAGCTTATTACTGTTCCGCCCAGCAACGACGGTTCGAACGATACCTACGACGTCAAGATAAAAATCTCTGAACGCTATTGGCTTCCGTTTTATCGATCTTAGTTCCTTTTTTAACGATGACATAGCATAAGATAATTATGGGCGGTGCAGTGATATTTTTTAATAATAAAATAGAACCTGCATTTCATAGAGAGACAATGTAAATTCTTAGAGTAATATAAAGTTCGCGATTTTTTTTTATATTTCTAATAGCTGGCTCTTGTGGCGACACGAAAAAGAGGTAATGGAAAAATTGTCCTAGTATTAAGAAAATGCAAGTTATCACTGCTCCGCCCAACAACGACGATTTAAATAATACCTACGACGTTAAGATAAAAATCTCTGAACGCTATTGGCTTCCGCTCCATCGATCTTAGTTCCTTCTTTAACGATGACGTGGTACTACGCACCTATGCCCGCATACGTCCGCCGATAAATAAGATGTTAACTCAGCATCGCATAAACATCGATCTAGCGTTTTGCACGCACATTAGCGTCCGCTCGACGAATCTGATAGTAAAGTAAATAAATCCATGTCCGCCGCCGGTTGCACGTGTAGATGGAGAGTGAGCCAATGGAGTAAATGCAGCGCCTGCGACGGGAAGAAGGGTATGAGACACCGCAAGGTTCAATGTGTAAGGCCAAGTGCCAGGTCCGGGGAGGACGACGTGCAGGCAAATCTAGACGCGTGCAAAGGTCGTGTGCCGAGGCAGAAAGAGGAGTGTACAGGTAGTATCGTGGCCTTTCGTGCTTGTAACATTTTTGACGAAATAAAAATCCAAGACTTGGCGGCAGTTCCGTCGAGAAAGCACTCCATGATGCATTCACACCAGGTACGAGACCCTGCAGAACGATGTGTCCCAAGAAAACTCGACGATCCGACGAGCAGGAGCTGGTGAATGCGAAAGAGAAAGCGTCACCAGACGATCGGCGAAGAATGATCGACAGATTCGTCGACCTCGGTCTAGCACGTTATTTGGAGAGGGCCCGTGACAAGTTGCGCGATGGCGACAAGCTCGAAGGGACGAGCGCCGCGCGGGACTTCCGACAGGTCCTTTACGACTGGGCGATGACAAACGAGGACAAGCGTAAGCGCACCTGCGACGCGGAGGAGAGATTCACTACGCTGAAGCCTGGATCCATCATCAAGGATTCGATACCCATCGACAAGGTTGTACTGATGCAGGCACCATACATGGACGAGTCTCTTCAGTCTAATCTGTCGGACAAGGCGTTCCAGGAAGCCGGCGATCTCGTCGGGGTCGGCATCGATACGAGGCAACGGAAGGTGTACACGGGCGCCCAGGCGGTTAGACTTATCGAGCAGTTGGCCCGTCATAATCTGACGGCGGGTCCGCGCGCTGTTTCTATCGCCGGCAACGAAG
The DNA here is from genome assembly GCF_000949405.1 of Vollenhovia emeryi. NCBI lineage: Eukaryota > Metazoa > Arthropoda > Insecta > Hymenoptera > Formicidae > Vollenhovia > Vollenhovia emeryi. Next base: position 337,760 of record NW_011967168.1, read on the forward strand.
CTCTCAATCCGTCTCAGCTCGTCGAGACCGCGGAAAAAAGACGTTGAGCGGAGTAAAAAAAGTAGTTAAACGCTGCGATAAATGTACGTTATCTCCGGCATATACTTGTCGGCCGTGTGTAAGTTTCAGAAATATATGAATACTTAGATATGGATCGAAAAGCTAGCATTACATACTCCGTTACAAGCTGACTTGCTCTTTGCTGATTCACGTCGCGCGTGATTGATTAGCCTGACAGCACGAAGGCCGTCAAGTCAAATAATACGGTATAGGTAATACGAAAAGAGCCGCGTGGCGAAGAGAAAATATCGTCCATCGATATGACGCTTGTCCGCGATGCTCCGTAGACAGACAGACAGACGTTTCGTATCGTGGAACCCCCTCGTAGAACGAGGACAAGCTCAAGATTGATGACTCGCCCGCGCGCCTTTTTTTTTGTTACCACTTAATCTTTATTGGTACAAGAAAATGTCGCGCGCCCGGGCATTTCCCTACGATACCCCCAGGACACGGGCCATTAAGGGAGGGCGAACGTCTGCAATCTCGGATCATTACAAAGTATCGCTCCCGCTATAAATAACACGCGCGAACGATGAATCGGAAAGATCAATGCTCAACGGCGGGACTCGTTAGTGGGTCGCGGGAAATCATCATCTTCGCGTCGTTCGAGCGTAATTTATGTCGCCCATCGTCCCTCGTCGGCATATACCGCCGCGTATTGAGAGATTATCTTCGGGCTCAGGCAGATCTATCGCCGCTTTATCGTCAATTACGGCTACGTTAGCCGGACTCGAGCAACGTCGCTGATTTAATCGGGCGATTCATCTTGCGACTCGCGACTCCCAACGATCGAACGTGGGCTCTCCGCCGCTGTCCGATCGTTAAAATTTGATACGCCTGTATAAAAGCGCGCGCCGTAAGTATAATTCGGTCGTATAACGCAACGATTGTTTTTATCGCATCGAGCACCGGCGATCTGCACGCGCCGCGCGTTACGTTACCGCTCGAGAGCGGCGCACCATCGTGCCCGTCGTTCTGCCCAACGACTCGTAAAAGTCCCCTTGATAGATCGCATAACGATCGCTCGAATCGACGCAGATTCGTCTTCCAGACGCGCGCCGCTCCGTTCTCCACTCGTTTGCGCCGCGGACGCCGTTCCGAGAGAGAGAGAGTATGCACTCTCGCGCGAGAGTAATCGATATACATATTCGCATACGTCCCCCCCCGGTATAACAATAAATTCTTTTCTCTTTCATCGCGCCGGGAAGCGCGCGAATTTCTTCCCCGCGATCATTTGCGCCATCGATCTATTTCGCGTATCGCATGCACGTCGTTCGCGAAAAATCGAGAGCCCGGAAGAGGCGCGCGCTTCTTCCTGAATTCTTTGTATGTATCTGAGAGCATCCGTGCCGGCCAGGGTGAACTCCGTGCTATTTTCCGGCGGTCGAGGCTCAAAATCCTTTGGAAAATTCATAACGGCGTTCCTTTCATCGCGCTCCAGAATAATCGTCAGCGTTAGGTTCCGAATGTCCTCTTTATCGATCACTACCTCGCCCTTCTTAATCTTATTCGCATTTATCTTCTCTTTAGCGCTCGGCGTATTCCCGGATCTTTTGTCTATCTGAGAACGATCTCGACGAACGATCTTAGCCGAATTTCGAGCCGCTGAAACTAAGCCCGTTGTCTCACCCGGCAGCGCATTAACGTACCCGGTGCTGCTGATCAAACAAGAGCGATTGGACGAATCCCCAGGCTGTTCCGGTCGTGCGGAGACTTCGCCCGGGTGTCGGTCTTCCACGACGGCGCCGCTTAAAGCCGCCTTAACAGTCACTCGAGCAGCTCTAACGAAGTCGTTTTGTCGCGTTAGCGTGCTCGGGCGAGCGGAGCGTTTGTCGGCGGCGGCACCTCTGTCTTCTCGTCTTCGTCGGCTGGCTTCGCAAGACGCCGACTCCCTTGGCTTCGGTCCTTGGCAGTAGCTGTCCTCGACCACGTCGAGATCCTGCTCGCCACGGCCGACGGGTCGTACACATTTGACAGCGCGCCTTCTCTTGCAGCCTGGCGTACACGGTGCGCAGCCTTGCCATTCGCCAATGATCCACCTGGAATCGCGCGCGAAGATAAGCGCGAGGCTTTTAATTAGCTGGCGACGATGGGGCGACGGCGATTATCGCGCGGTGTCATGTCCATTCGTTACTTCACAGAGATAAAAGTGACAATTCTGTCCTGGACATGATATGGTCAACGAAATGCGACGATATGAGAGCGATATATACGTCATTGTTATGTAAATGTTATCATTATTGTCTATGAGAGTAATGAGTGCGGCGTGAATCCTTTGACACGCAATCGATCTCGACTCCACCGCGTATCAAGCATCGTTAAAGATCATAGTTTTGTTTTTATATCATCTGCTAGTTTCATAAATATTTCAAATTTCATACGGTATTACCGCGGTACGCAGGGCGCTTGATTGCACGGCCTGACTTTTGCGGTTGGTTTACTCATGTTTCTGCAAAATTTATCGTCTACCAGTCCACCGATTTTCTCGATGCAACGGGGTTTCGATATCTGCTCTCCCGGGCCGCAACCTGCCGAGCATTTCTCCCAGTCGATGAAGTCCCAAGAGAACTCGGGTTTGCGCGGAGTACGTTGCTTCAATCCTAATGAGTATTTCAATGTGACGTTCTCCTTTGCTAAAACCTGCCGGATTAATTAGCTGTCAAAGAAAATACTGCCAAAGGCTCAAATTAAATCTCTCTGTCTCGCTCGCTCTAACGTTAGTTTCTAAAATAATTTATTAGTTACTTTAATATGAGCAAGAAAATGTGCACCACGCTTAAGATGCGTTTTCAGAAATAAAATTTTACTTTGTAGCCATTTCGTAAAACGTTGCACTTTATCCACGTCGCGTCGACAAGAGTCAGAATTATATTTGAAAAAAAAAGAACCTGACTCGCGACCCGCTTCCTTTGAATGTTGTAGCAGTTGATTATTACAGCAATACTGCGATTTTAAGTGAACGTAAAATCATCTAATCAGAATTCTTCAATGTCGCCAGCGGTAATTAACAACGTCAATTAACACGGTTCGACTTTTGTGAACTGCGCGCCGATAAGGGTTGTCGGCCGTACACGGAACTGTCGAATACGCGATTTTTAAGTTTTCAACGATGTAACATTTTTCGCAAGAAATTTTCTGTATTATCAAAGATGCCAGGCATGGTCAAGAAAACACTGACGTTGAACGTAAAACGTTCTTAAGGGCGTTTCTACTTGCGCATTCTTGCCGATAGCACATGTCCACGTTCGAACACCTTGTTGGAGATACGTTATCGATTTGCCGAGAGTAGCGACTAATTAGCGGAGTGCGTTCATTATGTTTACCAATATAATCAAGTCTTCAGTGACGGGTCCCGGTATATTCAAAGCTTCCTGCCTCGGCCTTATCATTCCCAGCCACGCCTTGGAGCCCGGCACATCGAACATTCCTAGGCGGTTGCTGAAATAATCAACACCGCCTTGTTAATTATGGAGTAAGATCTGGTATCTTTATTTGCGCGGTGTGTCATAAACGTAACAAGATTGATGAAGAGTAGGTCGAGAAGAGAGCACCGAATCAGAGACGTTGCTCGCAACGTTCAATCAGACAATAAATAACGGCGCCAGCTTCCTCGAGATTATTACGTAGGTACGCGTTATACAAAAATGAAAAAGAATTTTATTTACCCATCGATCAACACGGTCTTCGCGCCTCTGGTGCGCACCACGATCTTGGATTTGGCCGGTTCCGCCACCTCGACGCGAATATTCCTGGCACCGGCCGGCACATCTGTTATCTTCTTCAACCCTTAACGTGGAAATTCTCTCGGAAGATTATTGCAAAAAGCTGCCGCGCGCGATATTATTCGTTGAAATTTCAATTTCAGCGCAGCACCGCGTTGTTGCGCAATGCAGATTTATTCGGCTGTCGTGAATTGCGCGCGCTTTCTCTCCTTCTCTCTATCTTTCTCATTCTCCCTTACACACATACACATGTTCTCAATGTGCCGCTCGGGATTCCTCTTAAAGCGCAAGACTGAACGCGCGCCTTATACTTCTGCTCTGACGGAATTTTAATTCACGGAAGTTCTCATTCGCGTACTTTCCCATTCTCCGTGCTGTACCGACATTGAAGTTCATCGGCATTTTTGTCAAGTCGCGAAATTCCCCCGACGTGGAATAGTAAGCGAGAACGCCAAGGAAATTATTATGAGAAATTCAAAGGAGGGATTGACAGAAGGAGAGACAGACTGAATATCCGAAGACGCTAATACAATATTCAGCCATTCGTTTTTGAAATATTATACAAGTATTTTTAATAATGCAAAAGTTGACTTTAATGTCCGGCAAGGACCGTTACTTTGGAAATCTTGCAAAGGTGGAATGGCATTAGCGCGCAGAAAAACTAGACAAAATGAAATCTCCGTATTTGCATTTGTATGCCAAGTTTTCATTCTAATATTAATACTACGCTCTTTCTTACGGGCTCGGGCCATAAATGACAATGTTCCTTGCTTCAAGGTGCACGAGGTGCTGTCGCCTCGACAGACACCGCAGACGTCTTCAGCGGCGGTGGATTCCATATCTAGGTCGCAAGGTACCTCCATGCACACACCCCCGACGCAAATGTCTCGGACGCCTCTGTAGCATGTGGTACCGTCTACCACTTTCGGTCTCAACGAGGTCACCAGATTAGTCTCGCTCATGCAATAAAGCGCGCAGGGGTTTTCGGACGCCTTCAGGTCTAGGGAAGATAAGTCACTAAGTCGACGCGAGGCCGAAGATCGCTCACCGCTTATTACCTTCGGGCAGATTATACGCCACCCAACGATGAACCTTTCCGTCTTCTGGAAATACCCAGTCGTTGAATTCGGCGCACTGCACGTCGCGAAACGACGGTGCGCCGATTTCGCAGGGCTGCGAAAAAACACTCGACGTTAATGCCATGCACGTCAATTTTCCGTCTCCAACAGCTTTACGTCGACACAGCGCGTTTAAGACTTTGCATTTTCGTCTATATTTTTTTTAAATTTAATGCGCGAGTTTATTACACATTTTCGCGCGTCGCGTAAAGTTCTTTGTACGAAGAAAGCGTTTTCAATTTCTACGACAACCTCGCGGAAAATGCGATTGTCGCACAGGTCGGATGTTTACTCAAACCCGCGTAAGTTCGCGCTGCGTTTACCGGCAAGCTGTTCGCGACTCTCGAAACTAACGTCCGTGGCGCAGATTTTATAGCGCTTCCTGTCACCCACGCAATAAGAGCCGCCTCCGGACGGAGACGGCCGGTTGCATTTTCTCGCGGCATACGCCACGCCGGAGCCGCATGTCCGCGAACACCTGCTCCAGGACGACCAGGCGTCCCAGCCGCCGTTAGTGACTCCAGGTCGTTCTCCAACCATTAGGCACTTCATTTGGTAACACCACTGTAACATTCGTTAACCCTCGACGTCGCGACACCTGACTTACGTCACGAGATACGACAAGGCACGGAGGATGTCCCGGGGAGGTGCATTACAAACGAGACTAAATGACGCACTACGTCCTTTAGAAGCGCGAGGTGGAAATTTATTATGTCCTGCGAGAAGATATTCTTGCGCTCCGAGAGACCTTCGTCTTGTTCCATTAGAATCACTAATGCTATTCCACGACGCGAATAATTATCGAGTCCCTTTATGACTTGTGCAGTTTTAAGCGTACTTAAAGCCGCTTAAATGTCTGCCAGGTGGAATAATATTTCTGCCTTTCACTCGTCGCCGTCGCGTAACTATTACTAATTATTTATAATGACACCTGCCACTCTGCATAGCTGCAAAAATACGTAGACACATCTCGCGTTTAGTATGCATGTACATGCAAGGAAGTATAGCTGAAATTCGTGTACTTTACGCCTCCAATTTCGCGGCTCGTCATTTTGTACAAATTCTCGGAAGTGTCTCGCCGTTTCGTTGGAACGGCTACTTGAATTCAGCTATCTCGCTTTTCCATTTAGAAACGTCCGCGCATTAAAGTATACGCTCGATTCCGCGATAACACGCAAACGCATCGAATCTGCCCTCGGCCGGCGACGAGATAATTGCTCTTCGTTTCACGAACTGCAATTGCGCATCTATTTGTCTATTTCATTCCACCGATGATTGCATCGGCTGTTGTGAAGTGGCATGACAAACAAACTGAATTTTTACGCACGTAGGCAGATCAATCTATTTTCGTAGTCGATGTTATCGTTCCGATTTCAATTTTTTAAACTTTGCAATCCTCTGCACATCGTCCAATTTTACTCACTAAATTTCATCGGTTGGAAATTTGTTTTTCTTTTTACGTCGAGTTATTTAAATGAAATATCAAGCGTTCCTTCTTTTCTATATATATTCCAATGGATCGTGGTTAGAACGCGTTTTAAAAAAAAGGTGTACGTACCAGGACATGCATACATATATGTCTTGGTTTATTATTTATAGCCGACACCTAATAAAATTTTCAATTTTTCTAAAAAAAAAACGCATCTGTGCACATTCGGAAGTCCACCGACGTTCGCATGCTCGGAAGATCTATGATTAAAGAAAGGGGACATCGTCCGTTTCTGATGCCGGTCCGATTTATCGCGCGCTGGTATCGACCATTCGACTTTGTTCAAGCTCGCTCGAGTAATTAGAGATTACTCGCCGGTGAGATTCACGAGCTTCAACAGTAGTGTCCGACACCCCGAAGCGGTAGTCGGCCAGTCGGCCAGCGCTAATGATCCTCGTCTACGCGCTTCAACGCTTCAGCCCGGTCCAGTTATTAACATTGTCACCCAAATCTGATATTTCGCTGATGTGTGATATTTGGACACCGCTCGTCTCCTGGCCATTACGGGGTCTCACATGCATCTACATTCTATCACGTTTTGCCGAATCCCTTTTGCAACATCACGTAGCCGCGCATGCTTGACCAACCGCAAAAAACATTTCAGCCGACTTGCCTCGTTTCGATTTCCGAAATATCCGTGACTCGACTTGAAACAAGTTTTATCTGGCAAGATACGTGAATTTTTATGCGGGCTATATGTATGTTTGCCCGATTCTCCGTATATAGTTTCTTTTATATATCGAATTCGTTCAGTAAATTTCAAGTCGACCTTTTACATCTTCTGGAAACTACGAGCTTCTGGATATACTCAAGTAAATCTCTTTCAGTCCCGAAACGGATTTCGCATTGACTGCCCATGCACTACTTTAAGTTTCCTCCTTTCTTTCTAACTCGTTATTAAGTTTCAAATAAATAATCTTTTAATTTTCAAAGTGCATTAGCCGTCTATAAGAAGCTCCCTGCTTATTAAACCTACTTCCATGATGTAAAGAGGCAAGTAAGAAGCAGTATAAAATCGCGATGTTTTACAAACTTTACAAACGTATTATTATGAGCGAATTTATACGATGTGTCTGCGCGCAATGTTAGCTTGATATACTTTGTAAGAATATATCTGCGAATACCCGCTCGCAATCTTTAACATTGCCGTGCTTTGTTGCCTTAAGGGCCAATGAAACTCAACTGAAGCCTGAAACTGGTTTTAATTCCGAAAGGGCGCGTGACTCACGGTTGATGGCGGATCCAGATAGCTTTTTTAGCTTTCTGCTATGTACTCTCGTCGTATCTCTTTCGTGAGATACTTAAACTGTTCCGACATAATGGCCCCTCGGTGAAAGGTCTTCGAGGACCTTGATTAATTGATCAATATGTAATTTTTCTTCGAATCTGCACTCTGATATGCTTTTAAGGCCCTCGAAGGCGAGTACTTATTCATCAGTTATTCTCGCGAACGAATATCTTGATGAACAATGTATTGAAATGAGTTAAAGTGAAGATATACAGCCAAGACTTGCATAATTAATTATCATAAATCCTTAATGGATCGATAGGACGTTAATTACTTTCGAAATGAAGGAAGAATTGAACTCGAGAATCTTTTTCTAAAATAAAATTATCGAAGCCCGAGCTAAAATTACTTAAATTTGCAAAATCAAATTATTACAGTGTAGGGAAGACTAAATTAATAAACAGTTAAACGATTATTTAAGAAGAAAAGAATATTACAAAATTTTCATAACAGTTGACAGTTGACGCTGTTATAAAGAATAGCTCTGGAATTAAAGAATCATTACTTTTATAAATCGTTTCATCACAATTCTCGTGACCTCCGGGTCTTAGATCATCCTTCGTGCCTTATTTTACGCTCTTTATTCGTAAGCGGTAATTTACTCTCTTTTCGCCACACGGGGTGCCTTCGGCGGGTGGTTTCTTGTCAGTCACGCAACCTCTGCCCGGAATAGCGCACCTAAGTGTTTCGCAGGTCTGGAAACCAGGCGAGATTGTCTCGTTTCGGTTATTTTTTTTTTAACTAAGAGGTATAAATAAAAAATGAGCTTTAGCTCCCGTTATTTTCATTTATCTGTATTAAACACGTATCTAGATCTCGGTCGTATTTTTATTCTTCTTATTATCTTTAAATTAGATCGCATCTCGCGCTTCCCCACTTTTCCTTAAATTATCGCTTATATAAAGGAGCAGCGTGTATGTGTGATGTATAAATATACGCGAGTATCCGCAGTGCATTGAGCTTGAGTTCGCTAAACCCGAATGACTATAAGGATCAGTCATCCCTGCGGGAGCCTCGTTTTAGTTAGGTGCATGCCGATCGCGATATCGCGACTTCCCCGGCCTCTTATCTGACGCCATGCACCGTTGGAGAACGTATTTTCCTAAACGGATAAGGTAGGCCGCAAAGGCATCGGTTTGTAGATGCGAACGGCAGATGGTGCCTGTTTACGGGCGATGCGGACTCGTAAGCTACCGATACGTTAACGTACGCGTTATCAGAATCGCGTTAACGAACCGGCCGATTGCGCTTTACGCTTTCACCGTGTCACAAAGCGATCGCCGCGATGTTACTTGCCCGCAATGTCGCGTCTCTGATCTACGACCAACTTACGATTCCCATGTCACATTGCCGAGCATCTGGTCGATACCGTAACCGGCATTGATCGTCGCCGTTGTACATCACGCCCGGTAACATTTCCACCGCAGGAAAATGATGATCCTGCGGCTCGTCCTCTAGACAGAACGCGAGACCCTGCCTGAAATCGACGATTTCGTATTACTGAAGTACGAATGGACATTGCACATATGTCACAACATATAAAGCAAATTCACCTACTCAGAAATAATATATAGGAATATTTCTGAGGAATTAATTATGCTTTTGCGAAATTGTCTCTTCCCTATTCCCTATTTCGATAATTGATTTTTCCTCAGAATTTTGGACACGTTAGAACAAAAATTGCTACCGAAAACGCGTGGATTTGAACACCAGTAGAAATTTATGGTGACCGTTCGCCGTTTCATACCGCGGATTACCGAGTCGAGTTCCGCGAGACAACGAGACCGGAGCGCGATTCTTAATTTAATTTGAAATTTACGGCCGTAGATCAGACACTCTGCATCTCTCCGCTTCTAGAGAACGCGCGGAGTAGATGAGGAAAGCAGCTTTGTTGCCGGCGGACTTTAATAAAGCCGCCAGCGAAAGAGCAACAAGCATTAAGCTTACTCGATGTACGAGCGCAGGTAGCGCCGGGAGCACTCGGACCATTTTTTCGTGATGTACATGTCGCCGGGGTGCATAACGGTGGTTACCACGTATCCGTTCTCGTGATAAACTATACCGGGACAGCCGTTCTCCCGCTGCACGTCGTGGGACATACCCAGGCTGGTAATGAGAAAAAGAAAATCGGCTTTTCGGAGTGGAATATTTATTGGGGCACGCGCGCCGTCCGGACTCGCTCTTAAAAGGTATCTCGAGGTACATGACGACGAGGAGTCGCTTCATACATTAAACAACGCTCTCGACCGTGACTTATTTACGACGATGCCACGGCATACCATTATTTCCACTCTCGGGCAAAGAAGCGGTCTTTAGGAATTTATTTCGAGTTTTTTTCCTGCCGGCGATTTCAAGGCGATCAATGCGTAGTTAGCCCCCAACATTAAAGAGAATAACTTTCTGCTTCGTTTCGTTGTTTGCATATTTCAAATTTTTGATTGCGCACTTCTAGCACAAAAGTTATTGACGAAAGAACTTTGGACCAATTTCACAACTAAACGAGAAAATTGAACGAAAATAATCTTAATAGATTTCCGTTTGCACATTCTCAATAATAAAGATTACCGCCTGAGAGTGCTGTAGTGTGTTACAGTATCATGTTTAATATACGATCAAGTACAATTAACGCGTATTACAAAAATTGTACGTTTCGGCTCACAATTCGAATAATTTTCAGCGTGAAATAATTAATTCGCATCTAGTTCCTACATTATCCCTCTCGTTCTACGATGAAATGTCAATTATTTAATGGAATATGGTTCGAAGTGTGTTTTGAAATTGTATTTGATCATATGTTAAACATGATTCTGTAACCAGTGAACGTTATACGATACTGACTACCTACTCAAATGGGAGAAGATGGACAGAGTGAGACGGACAAGTGGATACCATCTACATCTCTTTCTGATTTTGTTTGGTTAACGATTTTTCATCTCACTGTTTCTCTCTTACTTGTATAAGGAGAGATGGAACACCGTTGACCAATCAGAATTATTAAAAAGAGATGGAGATGGTATCTACTTCTCACTCTGTCCCTTCTTTTAACACAGTAGTAGATATTTCAGTATAGTATAGACTGTAACACACTAACAAATGTAGCATTCTCAAACCCTTAATTTTTTGTATTTTTAAATATCGAGAGTCTACACCTTGTTATTTTATTAATTTTTGCTTAACATTAAAGTTACGAAACAATAAGTTTATAGACGAATAAAGTTTGGCGAGCGATCGATCCAGTAGCTGAGCAAACAAAGAATCGAAAAATACGCGAAGGTGCAAATCTGTCGATTAATACGTTGCGATTAATTATACTGGTACGAGTGGTTTTAATTATATTCCAAGTTGAGCTAATGCACCCGCTCGTCAAACTTCATTTGTTCATAACTTTTTTGTAATTAAGCATGTGCAAACGAGAAATCGAACTGTTTGAGAATGTACAAACAATGAGCAATCGAAGCTGTAGGAAGTTTTTTTTTAATGTTGGAAACTAACTTCATACTGGCATGAAGGGGCCGGTCGATGGCGCAGGCAATCATGAGGGAATGGTGGAAGAATCCGTTCTAGAGTATTTCCTTAGTCGAAATAAGAGTATGTGAAGTATCATACATGTGATACAGAGTATTACGTTAATATTACGAAGTTAACTTTGTTGTGCGACCACTTCGTACAAGATCGATAATATGTACATGTCCTACAATTGTCTACGTTTGCTCCATTTTTAGAGCGCATAATTACTCGAAATTTTTCCTGCATGTAATTAGCTCGGATCGGATAAAATTAATTAGGAGCTTACGTGTGGCCTATCTGATGAGCTATATGATAACCGGTTGGCAGACCAGCATCTCTCACAATGGCTGCGCCTCTCAAAGGATCGCACGTACCAGCGATCGTGGATGTACCGGTGAAGCCACAGAGGTTTCTCGAGACACAGATATCTAATCTGATAAGTTATCGTCAAAAGGGTGAGTACCTGTAATCTCAGGATTAAATTGAATTTCCGACAGAATTGCCTGTGCTGCGTACTTGCTAATGAGAATCGCACAATCGTGGTGATTTGGGTGGGAATCGCCGCCGGGATTCATGGTGTATTGCCACTCTTGAAAGTGCTTCAACGTCGCATCCGCGTCTCGATTTATCGACAAATTCATCTGCGGCGTATTCAACATAATATATGTCTGATTGGCACGAACTTAAACGCATAATATATCGTCTAAATTATAAATTATAATCCAAACACTTTCCATTCGCAAAGAAGACATACAGTACCGGCCGAAAGTATGTCACCTTTAAGTTTTCTGAGCGTAACTTTCGTCGAAGTGCACCGAAAGTGCTCAAAATTGTACAGTAGACACCTGATAACAGGTACACATTGTACACGAAGGATAATAAAATTTGGCAAAGTACATAATGATTTTCGAATTATTCATTCAAGCACTTTATATTATTGGCCGGTAGCGTATGATCAACGTATTGAAAGTGGAAGAAAGTCCATCGCGTGTCTCCGGTAAAGTAACAATATTTTATTCTGAGGAACGTTTCTACTTCGTACTTTACCTCATTTTCCTCCACTTCTAATCTTATAATTCTCACTATGGTCAGTTGCATGTGTACACCTAGACTGACGTCGTGAAACAATCCTGCGGCCTGAGCAAAGAGGATTGCTTAAGAATTTAGAAGCAAATATGCAAAATGTGTAAATCTTTTAACTTGCCATATTGAAGAGTGTTAGTACGTAATTTTCTACATCGAACTCTTTGCGATAATCCAACAGAGACTTGTCCAACACGACCAGCAGCTCTAGCGTGTACGACTTATTCTCGATTGATTTTGCGGGCACTTTCTTCCGCGGATTCAAAGCACGCTTGGCAAGGATCCTGGACGTTTCACCGATGACGTTGCAGAGACTCTGAGCTTGATACTCATCTGGGCTCCTTTTATACACGATATGTGGTTGCTCCTTTTCTTTGGTAAAGTCATGTCCAGCAACTGGTTCGATCATGTACCAAGCGTGCTTCGTTTTAATGTATCCAACCTAAAGATTAAAATAACGGAAGCCTCAAGATTTGATTGTTATACTTGGAACGGAAGGAACCTGACGAATTTTATCGTATTTTGTTTAAATTAAACCACTTTCATCTTGCATCTAATATATAGAGAAAAGACTTCTAATATGAGATAGTAGGTTTTCAATGTCCAAATTCAATCGTAAATCTTTTTTCGCAACGATTACACGATCTAACAATCAATTTTCCACTAAACAGATTTCCCCCAAGGGCAATAAATTCATGGTGGAATCAACAGATGATGCCTACTAATTTAGCAGAAACTCCGCTATTTTGTATTAGGGAACTTTCCTTTACGAAAAAGTTACTGTAATATTAAAGATGCTAAAATCTCTATCAGATAATAAAAGAGATAATAGAATTTTAACCGATTAAATCAGCGTTACGTAACAGTAATTATGCGCAATCTATCGAGCGAAAAAGGCGTTCAACTAACAAGTCCGTAACAAGTAGACAGAGCACTGTCTTCCGTTTGGTCGCGCACACGGGCTCGATAGTGGCATTGCGTGTCCCGTAATCGCTTCAATTGTATGCTGTTAAAAAAGTCTCGTGATCCCCGACGTTTCTCGATTATTGCGCCTGGCCCAAGGAGTCGATGGTTCGGATAGAGCTCGACGTGGTGCTCTTCGTGATCAATACGCAGGCGATAGTGAACGGCATCGTCGCCTGTCGTTCGATTTCGATAGAAGGACCGTTCGAAGTGATGAGGTATTTGATGAGATATAAAACTTCCGTCCGCTCCAACCCTTCGCGGTATTACTATCTCGTGTCCATCCGGTAAATCAACAGCGCGCGTGTAACGCCCTTAGGACAGAAACACGAAATGCGACTGATCGTTTTCAATATAGACGGTATCGTTTGTACACACAAATTTTATAATTATCCGCGTAATCGTATAACTTCGATAAAGTTTTTAGCAATACACATTTTTGCTTATGATAAATCAATTCTTGTGACAAAAACATTGGAATGCAACAATAATTGTGTCATTGTTATAACGAAGGTATTGTTAAGTTAACTAAAAGGAAAAGGTTTCGCCACTGCCACAATATTTAATATTTGCTTTTAGCACAATTTTATCGAATTTCCCATGCACATCTCTTTATCTATTATTGGCGAATTTAATGCAACAGTGCATTATTTGAATATTATGCTCGAAATACCGAGTGTACGTTTCACTCATCGATGCATTACGCGTTTTACTTTATCATGATGTTACACACATTTCCATTTCCACGAGAAATTTGCGTGGAAATTTAATAAACCAGAGGAACATTTCTAAATAACAATTATATATGCTCGAATGTATATCACCGATGATATTTCGTCATTGACCACATCCCATTATTTAATCTTCAGCGCTACATAATGGCATTAATGTTGCTGCATCATGGAACACCTATTCAAATTTTAGCCTACTATACGCGCTTCGGTTAATGCATGAACACTGAGTACCGACTGATAGATTTGCATAATAGATCTGTAAATCAAATTTATACATTGCGACGAAAGCACAAAGAGTCGATTTTATTTTTCAAGGTTTGAAAAAGTTTTGCAAAAAAAAGGTCGATCTATGAAGCTACATAGGCGAAGCCGAATGGAACCGAATGGACGTCGATATTATTGAGAGACGCGAACATTTTCACCAAGGGAATATTTCCGTTTCCGTCTTTCCGGACATCGCTCTGTTGCGAAAATACATGAAGGAGCTTTCTCGTGTAGGTGAAAATATTACAAAAGGCAAGGTCTCTCGATATCAGGTATCAATTTCGTCATTGTACGCCACGAGAGAACACGATAAGACAGAAAAGACATAGAAAGAGAGAGAAAGATAGACAGAGAGAGAGAGACAGAGAGAGAGAGAGAAGGGGGAGGCAGAGGGAGAAAGGAATGAAGCTACGGCAAGCACGTACAATGGATCATCATTTCGTGGTATAAGCGCAGCAGTTTTCCCGCTTGGCAGTGCTATATCATAGAAAAATGTCACTCGCACACACAGCATTTCCTCTTAAAAAAAAATTACTCGCCGCGTTTCAGACTATCGAATATTAAATTAATTAATCGCTCAATTAATTTGTGGTGGCATGCGTTTGAAAATGAAGATTTCAAATTGTTTTTAAAGTCACGGGAATATTTAATATTTTACGATGAAATTATTTCGCGGAAACATTTTCTCTCGTCTCACTGATATTTTTCAAAGTTTCGCGAGGGAAGCGTTATTACTTGGACACGTAAAATGAGCGATAAGTCAAAAGATGCCGTGTCATCATGCCACAGCAACTGGAAGGATTCTCTTAAATCGTGCTCGTAAACGAAAAGAAAGCCCGCTTTCGTTTTCGGCATCCGCGGCTACGACCGCAATGCAGACAAGGAGGGGTGGCATAGAGATGCGATGTACAATGGGTCATCTTCTCGTACCGCGACCTACTACTCCTCTCTCCGCTGCTCGCGAAACCGCGAAAAATAGCTCTCGCGTGCGCGCTGTGCTCGACAAGAGGAAAGCTCTGCTCTGATAGATGGCAATGACTTTCTCGAAATAGGACAGGCTGATAGGGTGCGGAAAAGCTCTGAAAGGGATCGACGTGGAAATTTTTTTTTCTGCAAGAAATTATGGAAACGGCCAACTATATATCTCAGCTTGTGGAACATTATACAAACAGATCCCTCATGGTTTACGTTATATTCGTGTGAGCTGTATATTTTATGTTTTACATTTTCTACATTTGAACATTTTTTATATTCATATCGATACGTGGATATATTTTTCTCTATAAATTATTCCAACAGTTTCTTTCCACGTAGAAATTCCTGCGTTTAAATACTGTTGCTTTGCAAAAGAGGAAAAGAGATTAAAAATTTAATCGAATAAAGCGAAATCGCATACTGCAGCGTTTTTTTAAAATCTGAATACTAACCTCTAGTGCGTTAATTTTGATTAATATTAATGATGGTGCTAAATTGTGAGATCAGTTTTTAGTTTTCACAATTTTTTGTACATTAAAAATATTGTAAATTTCAAAAGATTGAGAAAAACCGATCAAGATTATATAGAAAATGTATGAATGCACCTTGATATCCGGTATAAACTTGTTGGCTATGAAACGTTACGAGCACGAACAAGCAAACAGACGGATAAGGCGACAAGTGCTTCATCATAGTATCACACGATCTTATCGTGAGGCGTATCCGTCTCTCGCAGACATTGGATCGGGAATGTCAATTCGGTTGATAAAATTAAGGGAGCTAACTTGCTTGACGTAGGGCGTGTTATACACACACGCTGCGAAGCGACATATCGATCTCGAAACAAAAGGGTCGACGACCACGTATTGTCTGTCAAACCAATCTATTTTCTCGTATATTTTTCTACGCAGTCTGAATGTTGTCGTATTTACACTTCCTGATGTAAAATTCCTCGATATCCCAACGAGTTGTGACGTCAGTACTACCGTTTGGAAATTTTAGTTTTAGTCTCGTTTTAAAAGTATATTCGTATTTAAGCGAATCAATTATTCCCTTTTCTCTTGCGTAAAATTACGCAAACCTAAGAACACGTTTAGGAACACGATGTGATTATACAATTTTAATTGGGCAATATACCTAAATTTGACGCTAAACGAGATGCTCGGCCAAGTTTTTGGACTGAAAGATTTTAATTATATATTTACCGATAAAATTCCCGTATCGTTAGTCAGCGCGATACGGGCTCCCCATCGACATTTAATTCAATTCTCGTGTGCACATGTGCACTCATGAAAAGGGCGAGTGAAGAAGGCGCCCCTTAATCGTCTGCAGTAAAGGCCACTCTCGGCCGTAGCGGTGACATATAACGGGTCGTTCGATGCAATCTCCTTATCGTAAAGTTCGGATTAAAACGGGCAAAAAATATGGCCACGCTTGACCTGAAAACTTGGCCTTGCCGCGTAATTTCCAGGACGCCAAGTTTTTCCACGCGGGTTGCGAGCGGTCTCGGAAAGGGATGCGATTACTTGGAGAAAAGTGTGCGATTAATTGAGCGAGCGAAAGCTCTCGATGGGAAGATTGCCGGTTGCTCGCTGTTTTGTGTTCTTGTAAAAAGAGCGTTCGTTAAAGCACCGCACGCCTGATTGACCTCGACGGTATGTTCACTTGATTTTTATAAATGATTTTACCATTTTCCTCAATAAGTATTCAATTAACGAGAGCTACATTTCACTCATTAAAAGCTTTACTTTCTTGTTAAGAGCGAAAAGAATTTTTTACGATTCAAGTGATACTATCACACACTATGCTGTGCGGAAAGCATTCGGAATCGAACGGTTATACTTATAATTAGTAGTAAAAAGAGTTAGACGACATTAGGCTGGCAAATGGTTTATTTGTTTGACTCCGACATTTCGACCAAGCGGATTGTGTTCATAATAAATATTACGTCGTCGATATTAAAAACGGAGGTTTGACATCCATCTCTGGACGTCACTCGGAGAACTATGTTCGATGGCACGTCCATCCGACGTAACGACCGCAGTAGGACTAAAGTCTCACTTCGGACATAGTTCTCCGAGTGACGCCCAGAAATAGATGTCAAACCTCCGTTTTTAATATTGACGACGTAATATTTATTATGAAACGCCTTATTGAAAAATAAACGCGAAGATGTCATCAGTAGTACTGTTTATTGCGACTAATGTTACCACCTGCCGCAGTGGTCGAATTGGTGAGACGCCCGCTTAGAGTGCAGGGAGGTCCAGGTTCAAACCCTAGCTGAGGTAATATTTTTCGCAATAAATTTCTTTAATTACAATTTGCCAGCCATTGGTCGTCATGCAATTTTTCTACATTGTTATTCAAACAAATAAACCGAACTACTGGCAATTCACATTTTTTCGTTCCTACAATTAGTGTTAAATTATGAGACGTAAATAAGTACGGACTTTTGTCACTGCCATAAACAATTGCGAACGAATAAATAATTGTATATGCAATGTCCAGGTGCATTCGTATGAGCGTGCTCGGTTACAGTAGAATGTACTATTGTTCCAGACTGTGCGCTTTGTTTTATCGTACGTAGCTATTTTTTACATGAGACGTGAGCTTCGCTGTTGACAATTTTTTCGTTTTTTTTGAAAAATGTTACTTTTTCAACTATCAGATCGTTTTCCTATTTAATCTTTTAGTTGTAGCGAATTGAGCCTTTTTACACATTTTTTTTATGTCGGCTTCTTATATTTAATATTATACGAATGCAAGTTAGACAAATAGTAAATTGGAATGAAAAAGATTATTTTTTAAGGTATATTTCTAATATTTAAAATAATTTAAGACTATTGGTTATTTTCTCGAGGTAACATATAAATCTAATTTAAAGTAAAGTTAGCAGTGCGGTTCCAGATTGTACGCAATAATTTCAAGTAATATTTTCAAAACAACTTTTAAAAAAATATGAGTGATGTCGTGTGCGACTATTTTGAAACCCGCTCGCTGCTGGTTTTATTTTTATTTGCAGTACGGAAATACAAACTCGCGGACGCTGAGCACGGGGCGTGTGAGCGCGTGATCTTTTTCGATTTTTCGAAATCCAGCCGGAGGAAGTAATGACGATGCGGGCGAAGATGAAAGAAGAGGCTGCGCGAGAAAGGTTCGGTGTTTTGTGCGGAGACTCTTCTCGTTTCACACAGACATAATGATCTTTTCGTCGGGAACAACCGCGAGTCGTTACGGACGGCGTAACCGTGCGGCGCCTTGTTACCTGCGATCGCATCGGGTATACAATTGGTCGTTATTTTACAACGTGTTCGCGCGCGGTGTTCTCTTCATGTTCCTGCACATATCCTTCAATGAAGAAGGCACGGTTTCAAGCACGTTTCCAAGCGCGCGGCTGAAAGGGCGTCCAACGTCGATTTTCCGAATCTACTGGCAAGAAAATGAAGCCGGTGAAACGCGATGCACGTCTGCCGTTTTGTCCCGAGCTTTTTAGACGTTTCCCCGATGCTGACGATGCTTTAACGACCCGTTTCTTCAAGAACGATTCTTCGCGAACGGGGCGCACCGTCGATTAGGATATGGTCACTTTCTCCCAAAGGCGGCGGTACGCCGAGACGCCGGGGCGTATCGCGACGTCCGAGCTTTACGAGATCCGAGTTTTCGTAGCATTTTTCAAAATAAGTTACCTCTGCGAGAAACAGAAGTACATCGCTCGCACTAGAGATTTATGAGATTGCGCGATGTCTATTATGTTTTATTTTGTTCGCGGAGAAACTGCAGTTTCTATAACAATGGTGTTCGTCAGTTTTTTTAGCTTCTGGCATAAAAGTATCTTCTACTCCGCGAGATAGCCGCGCGTAACTGCTACAATCGTTTTCCCGATATTATATTTGCTCTGTACGATAAGTACTTTGTATTAAAGAAAATCTTATAAGATTTATTTTATCTGCGATAATATAAGGGTCTGCAGCATTATTTTATATAATTGCCTTTTCGTTAACGATTTATAATAAGTTAGAGCTGCATTTTGAGTGTTGAGAGGCCAGTAATGTGAACAATATCGTGTAATTTTGTTCATTGTTTCTTTCCCAAAATTGCAAGAAATCGTGACGTTTGTCTCCGCAAGAAAGTGTCTTCGTCTGTAAAATGTGTAGAGTAACATTTCTCTATGATACATTTTTTTCATACTGTTTCTTTCTTTTTACGATATTTAGCGCGCATAAACTTTTAAACACAGCGCGAAGAGAAAGATTTGATTGCGCGCCCGAGTCATTCATGCAGCGCCTTCTTTACTACTTCGTCGTGGAAAAATGCGCGTCCTCCTTCGTGGTGGTATCGAGAAAAAAGGAACGCTATAACCTGCTCGAGATATTGCCAGCAATTCGTACCAAGTGCGCGAAGGCGCTCTTCTGCTTCGCGTACAACTGCTCACGTCTCGTAAAAACTTTTCATCAGCTAAAATTTTAGCGCTTTTAACCGTTGAGAGCAAGCGAATCTGACCCCTTCGGCCGGTGAGAATTTTTTTACGTTAATCCTTTGAAAGGGGCTTTGATACACTAATTGTAAGATATAAAAAGTAATCATTTTTCTATGGTCAACGTTACTATTTTTAAATTAAACATATATCGCAAGAAAGTAAATAAATATCTGCATTTGATTGCAGCATTACATATTGATAAAATCAATACATACTAAACATAATTTATTGCTGATAAATTATTGTATATGCTTCAATTCAGATCATTTAATTGTAATTGCACCAAGGGATAAAAATAGCATTAATATTTCTTTACGGACCAACTTTTTGACTAATAGCCTCGTCTTCGCGTAGGGACATAAGGGGGTGTATACTTGCGTGCATTATAATAAGAGAATAAGAAGATAACGGATGACTTAATCAGAAGAATTTTCATAAAGTAATAATTACGGCAATTTAAAAGACAAGGCATTTAAGGAAGATACATTTGTCGCGGAAGATCGCTACGATCCCGGGGAGCTCAACTCCCCTCGTACTTTCGACGCGAGTAATTCCGGGCCGTCGTTGCGGAATCGCGCGAAAATCGCACGACGTTCGTTGCCCGCCGTCACTCGACTCGACGCCGGAATACGCCGTCGACTTTGTAACGTCGCATCGGAATTAGAGGCATATTTCGCCCGCGGGCGCTGAACCGGCTGACGGTGTTTTAATTAAGAAGGGGAGTCCGGGCGAGCTGCGCGAGAGAATATTTCTTCACGAGCCATTGCAGTCGCTCTTCTCCGTCCTCGAGAGACTCGTAGGAGAGGACACGCGCGAGGGGCTCCCTCGGCGAGATAAAATTGTCAAGCGGCGCGACCAGGGGGAAGGGAGAAAGAGCGAAAGGCACTTTAAACGCCCGCGGCGGCGCGACTCGCCGTTGTATTTAGCGCACGTACAAACTCTTTGTTTCCTCGAGAGTTGGGTCATTCGTTTGTTCGTAACGCGCCTTGTAGCGCTCCACCGCGTCGAGCCGGTACCGCCGACGGGAGCAGCACACGGCGGAATACCGCAGCGAAACGACCCTTTAATTCCGCACGTTCAGACAATACGTATGCCGCGCTCTTCTTTTTCACGCTATAACCGCGCGCACGAACAAGAACTTAAGATGACCGCCCCGTGACGCGTGACCACTGCGGCTCTTTAAATTCCATTATGATGTCGGACGCATAAAGTGTGTCAGTTTTCCCGTCTCTCCACTCGGTTTGTCATATCGATTTACGAACGTCGGAGTGAATTTTTTGGGCGAAAAAATACGATACGCGGGCCCATCGTATCCGAATATATTTCGTGCTGAATGTGGATTTCATATTTTTGGAATATGTATGTATCTCTTTCCCCCGTTTCGCTTTTCTCTAATTTAAAACTATAACATTTCTATGCGAAGTCGGCTCTTGCAATTTTCTCTTTCTTTTGAAATCTCATTTAAAAACTCGCGACGCACTGCACGTGTGCGCGCAACGGAGAATTAACTAAGCTCGCGGAAATCCATTTGAAATGCAGAGAATTTTTTTTCGATAGCTGTTTTTCGAATCGCATGGAAAAATAAGAGCCGCGGAATGACGTTTGTCCGGATCGTATGCAAATGACGGCGAGAATCAGCGGCCGTATCAACAGCCGACTTATAATATTCCGAATAATAATAAGGTAGCGTTTGCCCGCTTGACAACCTCCGCAAGTGCCTTTAGCAATTCAAACTATCGTTTGGACTTGGTGTTTTCCCCGGTTGCGAGCTGGAGGAGGCGTCGCGACGCGTCGGGACGGGCTGGAGTCTGGAGTTTCGGTGGCGATCCGCGTAGCCGCGAGCTCTCCGGTGACGTTTCATATTTAAAACATATTCGGGGGCAGAAGGAGGTGTATCCGGAGGTGGAGAATCGCGAGGGACACGGACGCGGAAAACATTTCTACAGCAGGAGGGAATTTAGGTTCTTCGCCGCTCTAGGGCATGCTGATTTTGCTGTTTTTCTCAATTTCACGTGCATACCAGCACGAAATACATGAGCCATCACGTATTCAACATTTTTATATTTTTGCCAAATTCAACTTCGAGACCTCAGCAAACTACTTTATCCCGCACCTTCTTTGTTTTATTAGTATCGAGCGGTGGTCAATGTTACGTTTATTTATATAAATGATTATCGATAATTAACGTTGATATTTATTTCTATTCATTTCTGTAAACGACTATTCAATAAATTAATTTTGAGACTCGTTCCTAATATCTTTTTCCAAAGCCCATCCAGATTATAGCTGATAAGAAAATATAGTTAACTAATCAGAATATTCTTCAATGTTGCCAGCGGTAGTTAATAACGTCAGTGTTTTCTTGACCAGACCTGGCATTTTTAATAATACAGAAAATTAATTGCGAAAAATATTACCTCAGCCAGGATTTGAACCTGGACCTCCCTACACTCTAGGCGGGCGAATCACCAATTCGACCACTGAGGCATGTGGTAATGTTTGTCGCAATTAAGTCGAAAAATAGACGCGTAGACAATCGTCTTTATACTGTTATTGCTGTTATTGAAATTCTGGCTGAGGTAATATTTTTTAGCAATAAATTTTCTGTATTATTAAAGATGCCAGGTATGGTCAAGAAAACACTGACGTTGTTAAATACAATTAACTATGGAAGAAATACGTCTTCTCATTTTTGTCTTTTGTTCCCGCATTGTCGTTTCTTTGATGAGACGTGACCGTAGACGTTGGCACTTGCGTCGTTATACTTTCAAAAAAGCGCGTCCCGGAAGACGCTGAATCCACTATCTTCCTTACGTAAGGTGCGCTCTGACCTACATCGAGTTTGTTTTACGTAGAGGCATTTACAAAGGATGAATTTATCGGTATATGTATGAGTCATGCATTTCGCGATGTCGAAATAAATTTGTGTTTTAACATTTATGCAGGAATATATGATCAATGTTAAAGATCAACTTAGTTTTCATGTCGCGGAAAGCTGCATCGATTATACACAGTCGCGAGGGGCCGATGGAGATCTCTTGATATAAATTCGGGAGATTCTAGAGACAGACTTAATCCCATTCGAAACAACCGTAGCGAATTTTCCGACGCAAAGATAGAAAAGATATTTCGCTACGTCAGATATTCGTCTGCCAGAATCCGTCTGAAAGAATCGTGAGATCGCCGTTATTATCATAAACCGCGATTTCAACCTGGATTCAGATTTTATGAAGATTGAATTAAATCTCTCTCTCTCTCTCCAGAAAAAAATGCGCGAGAGGGTGCGTTTCTTTCCGTTCGAAGGAAGAAATCGCGGAGAATCCAGTTCTGTGGTTTCCCGTTCGACATGAAGAATTTATTGAAAATTGCATTGTCGTGAAGCGACGATATCGACGATCTAATGAATTTCCGACATTCCTCGAGTCGCGTTACGTTACGTGGAATTAAACAAAACTAAATGAAACCGACACTCGATAATTTCGCTGTACTCGCACAAATTTCGCCGTTATTTAAATTTTATTTGTTCCGACGCGTGCAGCACCGTGAGGACAACGTGGTAAATTTTAAGGCGCGACACGCGAAAACCAATAACTACTCACGATAGGATATCGTAGTCACAATGTTACAGGTCAGAACTTATGAGCGTTGAGCTCGATTAATGGCAGCGATATTTCAGAGATCTTTCGAACGGATTATTAGGGTACGCGCTCAATTGAGGATTTTCCATAATTCTACCTAATACGTTCCTTTGTACAGTTATATATTATGAAATTCTATGTAATATATGAGCTTTATGTATTGATCTTTGACATTGATCGTATATTCCTACATAAATGTTAAAACGCAAATTTATTTCGACATCGCGAAATGTATAACTCATACATGTACCTATAAATTCATCTTTTGTAAATGCCTCTACGTAATATGTACGACATTTTGTTATTACAAAATGCCAATTAGAGCTCCTTTTTATTTTTGCGCAGTTTACAAAGGCGATATTTTTCATTAACGTCTTTCTCATAAAATCACCTGATATTGCGCTATCTTTGTTATTGAAATATTTTAACTAAAGAATCGAAATAGCTGCATCAACCGTAAAAGAATTCTTCTTGAAATCGAATTGCTTTAATAAGGAGATTTATACATGCGCACGCGAACGGTACTTTCATCGCTGCCGGCGAGGCAAAAGTGTGGCGTGAAATAAAGAAGGAATAATTGCAGTAGCATCTGCCGCGAGATCGATCAGACTGGATCCTCGCTCGTGGATCATCGACGGGCAAGTGCACGCGCTCGTTCAACTGCCACATGCAACGAGAGTCCGTCAAAATGCGGGACAATCGCGGCCGATTGTCCGCGATAGCAGCTGCAGCTACCTATATCGTAACGAACGATACTCGCAAAAATTTATTATGAGAGCAAACATCTCGCGCGGGGACACGACAAATGTAAATCTGTGCCGTCAGCTGCAGATGCAATCCACCCGGCTGTGTACCCAGCCATCCCACCCAATCATCGCATCGTGTCTATGTATCGGCCGTAGAAGAGCGTATCAAATGACGAAGTTCACCAACGATGCGCAACAACGGTGCGATTTAATATTGCACGCCGCGAGTGTTCTTGGTCGAGCACGTTTCATCTTGAATGCCTCTTTCAGGCAAAGTCTCTCCGAATGCCGGCTTATGTTTCTGTTACCCTCCCCGTAAGGCGATGTTCGATATTAGAACAATATACGAAGCTTTCAAAGCATATTTTTGAAACTTTTTGAAAGCTTTAAAGGCATTTGCAATACTGATAGAAGTTGTTGCAAGCGAGCATTCATTTTACATAACTAGAACACATCATTACGCACGCTATTTAGCTTTAATAGAAAATAGTCGAGAAGCTGAACGATTACATATATACAAACTGACGTTTAAATGTACGATTGCTAAAAACTTGGCGATACGACATATATATATGTGATTAAATAATAAAAAGCCTTATAATTAAAATATATGGATAGATTATAAACGCGCGTGGGATTAGAAAAAATACAACTAGCAATCGTAAGAACATTTTTTATAAAATAATTAAAATGCAAGCTGAAGGAAATATATTTTCTATCTTCCTTTTAATTTTGTGATACGCGCGTAATAACGGATTCTCCAAATTTCTGTTTTCTTGCACCAATTACTGCAATGCCTATTCTTATAATGAGATCACGAGGGAAATTATTAATATGACGAAAAATAAATGACACACTCCCCTGCTCCGTTACGTCAATTCGAAATAAAAGGTTAATTTACTACTCACAGAGACGATGCGCAACAGCGGAGTTGTAGTCTGTTGTAAACTGCGTTGAACTGTAAAATACAAATATATAATATGATTAGTATAAAATAATTATTTTAAATCGAAATTATTGTATTAAATATTTTCTTTCTCTTTACATGGACATTTAACAAAATTATTATACTCGAAAATGTCTTCCTTTTAAATATAAACTAACAAACTTTTAATATATGTCCGTTATTTGAATTAATAAGACAGTAAGAAATCAGAATATAAATCATATATATTGTAAGACAGTAGGAAATAATATATAAAATATAAAACAACATTTACCCGCTGGTTGCTCCGCCGTTGCCCGATGCCTCCCAGACCACCTCCTCCTCTCAGATTTCCTTGTTGCACTCACACAATATTCACTCGCGAAAACGATTACGATCGCACGAAATTTCACATAACACTCCCGTACGCGATGCAAAATACCGCGAACCGCACCAAGTATTGTTAACATGTCAAGCGATTTTCCGTCACGTAAATTATTCCAACCGGCAACTCACATATTGTCTTATACCTTTCAGATCGGAAGTGGATAGGTTACTTTTAAATTGACGATATAAATCGCGACGCGAGCATTGGAATCCAAACATTCGCGGCAAAAAAGTAGTAATTAGTTGGCAAGGAAACGATATTTCGTGCTCCTTACGCGAAACGAATTACACGAACCAAATATCCATTGCAATGAATGGTCGGAATTCATTGTAACAATCGACCGAGATAATTTTTGATTATATTTCAAGATATAACGTAACGACGCGCGACTTTCTTCACTTTCTGCCTGTTTGATCGAAGTACGACAGAATGAATTAAGGACAAACGACGCGAGCGTTAAAGCCGAACACCAAGAAATTTCTCTCTCTTTTCCCGAAAACGCAAAACAATTTCCATGAAACCGACAAATAATTCGAAACGCGATGTGTAAACGAGAGATATAATATGACGAAATACCACATTTTACCTTCGTATTTTATATGAGTTGATCTCGTGGAATATCTACGTTGATAAAACGCCGTTGTCTTAACGCGCACGTTTCTCATCACAAGATGTAGGAACTTAATAATTCGAAGACCGTTGTGCTCGTTACTCTGATAAATACGTACAAAGTAATAGTTTAATCTCCGCAATCATCGCGATCGCGTCTCGGAACCACTAACGCGAAAGTAATACGACGCACGGAGCAACTCCCGACGCGGCCTGCCGGCTCGAGGCTCGGCGAGCGAGTAAGAGCGTGGCGACCTTCACCTTCACATGCGTACACAATAGTACGTAGTACGTCGCACGGTACCGCGCGGGGAGCAAAAAAACAACGAACGTCGAAAGTTTATTGCCCCGCACCTACGAAATACGAAATGAATTGTAAGTTGAAAATTCTATACGTAATATTTCTAATTACTTTGTTCAGTGACTATTACTATACATTTTGCGGATCATTCTGCGGGTCATTTATACCGTTTAAGATAACGATTGATTCCGTTCAATCGAGAAAATGTTTCGGGACGAAAATCGTCACTTAAATTCTAATTATTGAGATTTTGCTTCAATTTAATTGCGGTGTAAGTGAAGAATTTAAGAAACGATTTTTGTTCCGAAACATTTTCTCGATTGCATCAATCGTTATTTTAAGCGGTACAAATGATTCGCAGAATGACACGCAAATCTCAGCAATTTTCTACATTGGTTAATCATGTACTGGCGTATCAAATAATTCTTTAGGTATATTATATTATTTAATTGCACATCTTTGTTCATCACGAATTATCTAATTTTGTGACTTCAGACACACGAGAAAAGAAATGACATGTCTCTTCCTAAAGCATTGTTCCCTCTACTTTTGATCAAATGATCCGAACACCGAGCTGTTGTGGAAGTAAATATCCAGACTATTGTTGGCTCATTTGAAATCGTCGAGTTTGTCGGTATACGCTCCGATGATATTATAACATGCATGACGATGAACTCGATCCCATCGAGTCGTGCTTTACGCGCATTTGCATTATGCGGTGCTTGGTGCGAAGTAAAGCCGCGCGAATATTCGGTCGGATGCGAAAGCTCGTGCATGTTCCTGGGCGAATTAATTCGAGAACGATCGCGAACCACTTGCTGCAAAACGTCAATGAGGTAATGCGTTGGGCTATTACTCATATCGCGCTTATTCATTATTAATGACAGCATCGATAACAGTCCAATTATGCAAGCTAAATAATCAGGTGACACGCCGCCACCCTGTTTATCGCGCATCATATTAATAAAATAAATACCTCTCATTTTCGAGTATGAGAAAAGTGTATTTTTAATCATGCGTATGAATATGTAGCTCACACTCGGTTAATTCATAAATTTGTAAATATTTTTTGATAGAAGTAGAACTTAATCAAAATCAAGTCGCGTTACATTTGATATAACAACATAAAGCATGTATATTGTTATATCATATGTCATTATAATCAATGCTTAAATTGATTATCAAAGAAAAACCATTAATACGAGAGCGTTGAATTAATACACGAATGAGTAAATTAATTGCACTGTAACATATGTATCAATTCATATTCATCACAACACACATTAATTCACTTTCATATTGTGACAAAGTTTAATAACCTGTTTGTTAATGATAATTCTATATTTATTACACGGGAAACGCATATCATTTCACTTAATTCTAAAATTAATTAATTTGTGTCGTGAATTATTGCAATATCAACAATTATATCCTATAGCTTTTATAGGTGATATATCGTTCACTAGCTAACGGATTCTTTTTTTCGGCACAGAAAATTGCGACCGCCACCAACGGTGCACACGCGTGCGTATTTTTGACAGTTTATTTGGACGCAGCTATGCGGAAGGCATCCGATCGACTCCGCATAGTGTGCTACGCTGTAGCTCGCGAATTTTTAAACTCTGCCTTTGTACGAATGTTCCACATCGAAAACTGCCGTTGCACGGTGCAGTTTCATTGTCCATCAAAGTGGACGATTAATTCCGGCATTCACTACCAGTTGAATGCAGTTATTCTAGTAATGCAAAAGGTGAAGCGCTGAGGGCATCATCGTGATTATCTCTAATACAATCATTACTTTGGAAACGTGACCGCGATTTGTACTCCGTCGGGATAAAACAGTTTTAATTAATTATAATTTCAAGATGGAGCAGCCTGTCAACTCGCACAGGTAGATTGCGATCTTTCTGCATAATTAGGACAATTAGTCGCCGAGTTTTTAAAATACGTTATTATTTACTCTTTCTGCCGGAAGTTTCGGGCTAGAAGTTAGCCGCGGGTAATCCCGAACGAATTTCTAATGAACTGCGGCGACTCTGCTAATTATCGCGTGCCTCATTCGACTTCGTTACCAGCGCGAAACGCGCGTATGTTGCATCTGCAAAATTAGCAACACGAAATGCGCACCACGGCCACAGCCTGCGTTTTTATTATTACGTTTTTTTTTACTGAATGGCGAAACGAGTCGTGCCCAACGCGCGCTTCATTAATTAGTCATTTTTCGCTAATTTCGCCCAAAACGAGTCTCCGACGTCGAAACGGTTGTTCGCGACCGAATGTTTTTTAACTCGTCGAAGAGCAAACTTCCGTTAGCGATATACATACAGTTCCGTTTCGGTTATACAATAGAACTGAATAAAGCATAAGCGTTCGGTTAATCGGTGTAATGATTGTACTGGAATATTTTTTATCCTTAAAATCACTGAAATGTTACAGCTTCCAATGCGAAATACATTCAGCGAAGTGCTACCGCCTATTAACCTATATCTGTACACCATGCATAAAAAATGGCAAAAACAATGTACGTATTATAAACTGAGAAATAATAAATGATACAAAACTCTCCGTGGCGTCGAATGATCTAATTTAGAGAGAACGAGAAATTACTAAGCGCAATGAAAAAAGAAAGGGAGGGATATTTCGCGGATACCCCGCGATACCGAGATATCGGATTATAATCGAATCGATGGAAATTTAATTAGGTAAGGATTCCGGCGTTTCATTGTATCACATGGAATTTCGAGAGCGGGGCTGTTCGAGGGATCGAGCGATTCGAGTGTCTCCACTGTAATGGAGAGGCTCGCTTCCATTAGGCAAACCGGACGTTTTGATTCAAGTTATTCTTTTTCTATACGGAACACGGGCTTCTATCGTGGGTCGCCAAGCGAGAGGGACGGTCGCCCGGTCTGTGACGTGTACACGAGGGTGGACGAAGGGATAAAGGCGGACGACACAATTTCGGAGGGGAAATAGCTCCATTTCACTGAGATTTGTACCGCCATTAAAGTTTGTCCAACTCTCCGTAAGAAGTTCGAGTAGTATTTCCGCGTCCACTTTTCGACTAACCGAGAGTCAAGTTTCGTCCGCCACCGAAATCCAAACGACGTTCGGTGTCGTGGGATGAATTTCGTGTTGCGATAACGCGACCTGCCTATCTAACCGATTCACCGAGCCCTTTTCTACGCGCCTCTCTCACGTGACGTTAGAAAAAAATTTTGCAACTGCATTAAACACTTTTACGAAAAAATAATTTTCTACGTCTAGATATACCGGAGCATATAAAGGCATTTATACTAATATATATCCTGTCGCGTCGCATTGTAGTCGCCGTAGTATATTGTATCCTTGCGCAGCCTTTTTTTTTATTTATCTGCAGCGCGTGACACTGATGGATGGCCATGGATATACACGATCTCCGTTCGTAAAGAATTAATGTTCCTCTATTCTCCGCATCTTCGAATTACGGTAGATACTATGCACTTATTACAAATATACCCTAATATCGTTATTTACGTTATCTCTAAACTAATCTGCCGGAAATGTTTCGGCGCTATCGAATTTACCGCAATCGGCGGTAGATGTAACGTAGTTTGGAAATAGCTCATTCACAATCGGGGATATCGATTTCCTCAGTCAACCGAAACGAGCGCTCGGTAGGGATTACAAATGCCGGTGGCGCATTAAATTCGTGTCGCAATGGTGCCGCAGTAAACTTGATTAGATTGTAATCCTGACATTTCAACGCGCGATGCCCGCGCGAGGCATTATTACAATTTCCTACGTTATGTACACGACACGCGGTATTAAAGCTACCATAAAAGAACGTAACGGTCGTCGATTAAACTCATTAACGCCCTCCATATATGCGACGCGTTATGAAACCGGTCGTGATCGGAAAATGAGGATTCTCAAGTTCCCTGTAAACACATCGTTTCGATGCAAAAACTTTATCGGGCATAACGGAGTTATGGCCATCTATTAATATTGCCATTCGTTCGCAGATATATGGTAATACTCGCGCGATCGTACGAGCGAAATTAAGGGTTTATGGCATTGCGACCTGATATCGTCCTGAATATCCTCGTCATCTATCAAGAGCTCAATGAACCGCAGCGACGGGTGCCCGAGTGACTTTTCTTCTAACCAGCTCTTTATGTACTTTGCATTGAAATGTCTTTTTCCCGGCTGGACCTGCATCCATCCGCAACCAGAGCCGCGCACATTCCAAACGCATGACACGCGCGAAACGACTTATAAATAAAAGAATCGCGCATCATATCACTCGCCGTTTTCCCTCAAATTCAATTCGCCGTGTCGTCCTACGCCGCCACATCGGAACGCGAGGAAAGCTCTCGTGTCTACCTCGCGGGATTCCTTTATCCTATACGTTCTGCGGAATACCAGGCGCATTCGGTAAATCGCGTGACACCTGTAGACGGCCTTCACGTCTACGCGGAAGCACGACAACTTTCGCGTGTATGTACAATCGCTCTTGCCCGATGATAGTTGCATTTTTTGCAAAATCATCGTATGAGATTTCTAGTTATCGCGCAGTCCATTTCCTATTCCAGCTTCAACTAACTATAACTAGACTCACGTCGGGAACTAACTAATAATCCGAGCGTGAAAAAACTGCAATCAATCACGAGTAATCGCGCGACTCTCAGTGCTATTATCTTAAATCTCTTATCGCAAAACTGGAGCGTTATTTTCAAGTGACCAGCGATGCGAGATTCCTCGGATAAACGATGATCTTGGACGTGGTAGGGATTCGCTTCGTTCACGTTCCTCCACGTTGCGAAAAACTCACCCTTCGAATGACACGCGGGATAGGTGCGTGCGGTGGCGTGCGCAGCGCGTTCCGATTGTTGCATCTCGCCCATTATTTCTTTTCATAGCAGCAGCAGCTATTTGCGTGGCGGACGACCATAGAGTTCCGTATCGCGGCGGTAAGTGATTGATGTTAAAGGCGTTTCGCACGGACTAGAACGAGGGAGAGAGAGAGAGAGCGCGCACGAGGCATTGCGGGTAATTACCTGGTCGGTAAACGCTGTGTAAACACTGACCACACTGTTTTCCCTCGCCTGTTTCGTGCTCTCCTCTTGCCCTCCTCTTCGCCCCTCAGTCCCCCTTTATCCGTCTATCCATCTCCTTCACTGTCTCCATACGGTATACGTGCGCTTACCTTGTGTAACCCCCTCGCAAGCTCAACGAATTTCACCGCCTGCATTCCGTTTACCTTGTCTGTTTGTTGCATTATGTCCCGAGATACACGGCTTGCGACGTGCGAGAAGGAAGGGCAATGGTCTCTTTCGATAAGAGGCGTACTTACGCACCAAAAGGTGGATGACCGTACTCGTTATACCTCTCTCCACGCTTTATCTCGCGTTGCTTTCAAGAAAAAGCACCTTGTATAAAAAATAATTTTCCTCATCATGAGATCTCGTTTCAAGTGTTCTATACCGCATAAATACTACGTTAATTTTTTTCTTTGCATCATTTCAGTTGATTAATCGGTTCACAAGATTAAATTATTATTCGCAGGATCTTTGCGCAGCTTCAACTGGCTATCGAACAGATTTTAATTCACTATTCGTGCGGCTATGAACATGTTATAAAGTCCGTGTGCTAACGATCGTAGCGTTCGAGGTGCCAAATGACTCCGATAAAATCGCGATGTTTTGCCGAGCTTTATGTATGCACCGCACGATCGCTGGCAGCGCTTTCTTTCACAAGCTCGACGCGCGTCACGCGTTGGATGATCGGGTACCAGCGTTGACAATACCGTTTCAAATAACTGAAATAACTAACCCAAAGTAGTTAAGCGCACCGAAACATCGCCGCGCCCGCCAATATTTCACAATGCCCTCCGTTGCGAGTATTAATCGACGGGCGCATAATTACGCCAAAGTGTCATTCGCCGGCTGACACGTAGCATTCATTAAAACGCTACAATGTCATCGATCGTAAACGCGACGACGTGGAGTGTAGACTAGCTGAGCCAGGGTCAGTCTCGTATTTTAACCGGTCCCTTGTGCCGACGCGTAACAACCGGGCGCTTCGTAGGGCGGCTTTAAAGGGATTCGGCGGGCTTGCAGCGGGCGGTTAATCCTCGTACAGTGGTTGCGCGAATGCGAACTCAAATGCGTTCGTTAGTTATTACATATTAGCGATCGCTAGATTAACGTCCGAATGAGCGGCGACGATCCATTCAATTAGCGCATCCGTCGGCTCGTATGATTAATAGCGTCGCGAATGTGTTTATAAGCGATCGGTATCGGATACGCCGCAAGCGTGCCGACGTCGTTGAACCCGAGAAATAAAACGGCGCATGAGCGACACGAGTGCAATCGATCTACGTGTCTTTTTTTCTACCGATCCCTGAAAAACGCAATAAACTGCATTCAGCTAATTTACGTGGCATCAATTAAGTTAGAACTATTGGACATGTCGATGTAATGAAACGAACGCAAATATCATACGAGTATCATCGCGACCATTCGCATTCACTTTATCGTCATCAATATGTAAAGTCCTTTATTATGACACAGCAGGTTTTTAACACCCAAATTCAACCACAAATCTTTTTTCGCAACGATCATACAATCTAACAATGAATTTTCCACCAAACAGATTTTGCTCCAAGGGCAATAAATTCATGGTAGATCAACTGATGAAGCCCCGCTATCCCTTATTAGGATCCTATCTCATAATAGGGGACTTTCCTCTATAATCAGTAAAGATTCTGTAATCACAGTAATGTTAAAAGAGTTTAACTCATCGTAAAATTATTAATAATGACTATTTAATGTTGACGACGGAAGTAACTGGTTTTCTGACATAGCGTTATTAAATAGCTATCCGTTCCATATTAGAAAAATTCTTGCCAACGACATTTCGGAGCTCTAAACATAGAATAATTCTCACCTGTGCTCGCTTGTCATATTACCATATTAATGCAAATGACACGTTGTTTTTCTCTCAAGATAAATTTGGCACGTACTATCCTGTGAACAAACTTACACGCGTATCCACGCGTAAACATTGCGGCCACGCAGCACGAAGCAGCAATTAGTAAAACACATTTGTAAATCAGCTAAGTAAATCGCGACGCGGCCTGAATCGTAAACGCGAGCGGTGTATAATGCCAAGCGGCATTCATTGCGGCTCCACGACGCGGTTACGCGACAACGCAAGAAGTTACGCACGTGCGGGATTTTTAATTTGTTACCAGGAAGCGTTGAAAAAAAAGGGGTAAAGTGTTACAGCTGGATGCGGGTCCACGGTGTTATTTTATTTGCGATGAAGGCAAGGGTATACCCGAGGTTTAATTATGTTCTCCCCTGCTTTAAATCGAAACGAGCGCCGGCACGTGTGCCTGGCGTCACGGTAACAAGATCTCGACC
Source organism: Vollenhovia emeryi (assembly GCF_000949405.1). Lineage (NCBI taxonomy): Eukaryota > Metazoa > Arthropoda > Insecta > Hymenoptera > Formicidae > Vollenhovia > Vollenhovia emeryi. Next base: position 371,453 of record NW_011967168.1, read on the forward strand.
CATTAATAATCCGCGGAACGAGTTCTCGATCGGAATGAACGCGAGGACGATAGGTGATTTTTTATCCGACACGAACGTACCTCCGCGATACCGTGATTCCTTTTATGATCCCCCGCATAATCGAATCGCCGCGCCGCGCTGTTGAACATCGAAAACAATAAATACCGGAAGAACGTAAAACCACCTGGATTCCTCCTTTTCCTGTTCCACCCGTACCGCGTAACGTCTCGTTTACCGCGCGGTTCACCGCGCGGTTTTCTTACCCTTTTATTTCCCACCCTCCCTTTTATTTTCTCTATCGATCCCGCCGACCTCGTAAAATTCCCGGTGTATTACGACGCCCGTTTCGGTCTTCCTCAAAACACACTGTCCGTGAAATCGAGCGGGATACCCGACCGCCTTTTACTTTACGTAACAGCTATTTAGTAGCGCTTTGTCGGAAAACCGGCTACCTCCGTCGTCAACATAAAATATTTTCATTAAAGCTGGAAAAAGTTCAATGGCAAGTACAATTCACATACAAAGGCACTTGCATGGCATATTTCAACCGAGTGCACGGGCACATCGAAAGTTCGCAAAACGAGCGAGCGAAAATATTGCGGACTAATTAGTCATCTAGGGCAGGTAACGTCGGGTGAAATAAAAGATATCGTCGCCATTCTCTATGTGACAATGCGACAGCAATACCGGGCTCGATTGAAACGCAACAGAATGTAAAGAATAAAGATGAAATCGGACGTTTATTACGCCTGCGGTTACAACAGCGCGGCGTTATCTGAGGGATCGCTTTGTCCCGTTATCATATGGATTCGGCCACGGTACACTGCAGATTGCTCTGAGCATCGATCTAAAACGAAGAGTCCTTTTACTAGAGCTTTCCCGGAATTTTCCGTGAGCTCGTCTGGCGTTTTATTTTCGCGTTTCCACGACTCCGCCGTCGGCGATGAGGTTCGACCTCTCGCTCGCGTGAGCGCCCTTACAACGCGGAGGAATAATTAAATCCCCTTTGCATTTTCGAGTGGCGCGTGTCCGGGCATACAGGTACTTGTACCAGGCACGCTGCACCTACCGCATAACGATTGCGCTCGAAATATATCATACGGCACGACGGGAGTTTGCCCGAATTTACACGAAGATGCCGAATTTACATGAAGCACAAGTCGGCCCTTCGCGATTCCCGGCCGTTTCCGCAATTGCATCTAAATCACGATGCATTGTAACGACGAGTTAAAAGTAACGGCGGCAGCGTTAGCATTTTTATGTAGCTGTCCAAACATCCACGCATTATTATTCCACCCGTATAATCCCGAAAGGATCGTCACCCCTTCTGTGCAGGCGGGAGAGAAGAAAAAGGCACCGTCGTTTGCATGTAAATGCACCGCCCCGGCACGTTACCTCCGTTCACGCCGCGTGACTTGACGTTCCGGCAGCGACGCTCGTTACATCGTTCAAGCTCGATTCGAACAAGCCGTTTCTGTCAACACACGCGGCATAACGATATTCACCTGGGTCGCGTGTCGGCCGATCCAATTTTTCAGCTGTTCCCGATCGTCGTTTTCATTTGCGTGCGCCGCCGCCGCATCCGGAAACGGAATAATTCAATCTATCGTTCTCATGCACGCCGCACACATCCGGAGTGTCGAGAGCCGCGCGAATATTGCCAAATTCGCGTAAAATGAATTACTTTGGCTGGACACTGGATAGTGTGTTTACATAATGCACTTCCACAGTCTATCCCGCAGCATTGTAATTATGACAATGACATCGGAGCGACACTCGAAAACTAATTATCACGTCGCGTACGAACACCATCACATTTTTCTGTTCTGCCACGTGCGTTACGATAAACTGCAACGTAAAATCTTTCGTCGCATGATCGAGTTATTTTTTTTCGGAGAGGATCTGGAACGGAGTAAATTTTTTCCGACAAGTTGACGTCGATGTAATTGAATCGCGTCAAGTTCAAATCGTTCAAAGATCGCAATTAACATTAGAATTACTGACGATTGATTTGTACTGTTTAAGTATATGATGTATGTATCTTTGAGAAGGTGGGATGGAGGAGGAAATGCCACAAGGCCGCTGCAATTTCCTATGGATTTTAAAATGCAAATAAAAACACGTTATTCGAAATTGCTATTCGTCTATTGGGAGCACCACGGCAGATCTCGTGCGTCGTCAACAACGGGATGCATCGAGCAGCCTCCGACTGGACGAGTTTCGCGTTACGTCAATTGCTACTTTCAAATGTTTAATACGTCATATAAGTGTGACGTTGATAGCAAATCGAATTTGTATATAAAGTGCGCGAATGTTTAAAAACGGGACGGACTTATGCATCAATCCAATATATCGGTTGGAAATACGGTCGTTATATCAATGCGGGTTTGCATTGCGAGAGCCGAGCGGCTACGTGAGCAGGATGAAATCGCCGCGGCGCGACATTCTACGCCAGTCGACGGCCGCGCGGATTTTAGATTCAACGGTCCAAAGCCGACGCTGGCGAGATGTGTGAGCGTATAAACGTAGTGCTACGCGTTCGCGTTGTCATCAAATGGACGATGGACGGTCGATGATCGATGAGCATTGTGTGATCGACGCAAGGTATCCGAGGCGTATGGCGCCGATCGAGTATAAATTCTTGATAGTTGATTATACTTTTGGTCACTGACGCGCTTACGGCTTCGCAGGTCGTAATATTGGATCGTAAAAAAAATGTAGCTTCAATACGGTACGCGGCGCAATACCGTTTTACGTTCATAAAACTCGCAACGTATCGCGAATAAAAACTTGATTCCAGGTGTCACTGATGCAGACTCGTGTCACAGATTCATGTCCAATTGTAATTCTTTGAATTGGAAGTGCGTCTTGTAGCTACTTTAATAAAAGATGATATTATTTCGAACAAGGTTCTTTCGACTTGTACCTTTTCATCCGACTTTTTTCAATTAAGACAATTTGATGAATCACAAAACGATATTCACTTTTATCTTACGATGGTCTCGCAGGATCGCAAAAATTTACTGTGAGAACAACATCATCGTTGAATATTTCGTCCTAGCGTTCGAACGATATCGTTGACATTTAATATCCGGCGATCATGTGACACTTTCGCGAGATAGTTTGTGCGGCGTGCAGGCGATAACCTTGGTCGCAATCTTTATAGGAAATAGAACAGAATGAACAAATCGTAAAAAACAACTTTTATGATAGAGCGCGTGTATTAAAGTCAAACGCGCGTACGCAAAGATATCTGCAATGTTTTGTGGAATAGAATTGGATATCGTAATATCCTTTTTAAACTGGCGCGATGACACGGTCCTCCTCGTTTCAGTCTGATTGAAAAATGATATTTCATTTTGTTTAACCCCTATTACGTGGGGCTTACGGGTGACCAGCTGATCTCCCTCTCTCGCGTCATCGTTCCCCTCGAGAGATAAATTTCGCGCAGCTTCATGCGTGACAAAATTTATTTCGAGACAAGCGAGGAGGGTGCCTCATGCTGATAGGCAACGATTTAAGTCTAGATAGATACCGCGGCAACAAGTGCCGACAAAAATATGGGACGGGCGTAATTCTTATGTCTTTCTCTTCTCGGAATCGTCATCTCCCGTGGCGATTACAAGGGAGACATTTCCCAAGTCGCAGCGAAAAGATACGAGAGCCGGCGCACTTTATTCCGCGTGGTTGACGAACGTGGCATGAAATATTCAGAATACAAATGGCACTTTGAACCCGATCACGAATGCTTCGGTTAATAAGAAAGTTTCTAAACTCTAATGCATTTAAATTGGCTCCGTCCCACGACTTAAGCATTCAATTACGTACATCCCGCGCGTCGACGATTGCGACGTTTTCCTTGCTCGCACTCCGAGCCGCGTTGCAACTGCCACGAGTCATTAGTAAGAATTTCGTCCTGTCAAATAAACTCAGACCGAAGAGAAATTTATCGTTGAAAGGTTCGGACCTTTATTAAAACGGTCCGTTTATTTTAATCTTAACTTAAACTTAAATTTGTAACTAACAGACATTCGCTTATATTAAAACGAAGTCTAATTTTACGACGGTAAAAATAGATAACGATAGATAACGGTAATTTGGCAGTAAGCAGCTGCGCGATGCTAGACGTTAGACTCGACTGCGATCTCACGATCAGCGTAAGACATCCGAGACGGACAAGAACGGCATTGGTAACCCGACATGCACGAATAATCGCGAAAATAGTTGGACGAGAACGATTCCCCGGAATGGTGTCGTCGCTCATCCCAGCTTGTTCCCAAAAGCCGCCCCTCGCGTCTCGAAGAATCGCTCGGGATTTTAACGAGCGTCCTACCTACCTACTGTTCGTGAACGACGGGGTGAATGGATCGTACTTTCACAGGGACACGGCGCAAACGGATCGCCCGTAACATTTTGCATCCGTGCCAGTGCCGATCGTGCCGCGAACGGGTTCCCGTTGGGCGGTTCGACTCCGTTTCGCGAGTCCGGTCACGCGTCCGCGTTACGTGACGACTCCTCCTCTCGCTATCTCCGAGCTACCGCCTCTCCTATTCTCTCACGGTTTTCAGCCGGCGCGCAGGTAATGAAGACATGCGACCGAGAAAAGAACCGACCCTGATCCGCGACTGATTGCCACTCGATGCTCGGCGAATAACACTAAGTACTCTCCCACACGTCGATTGTTAATTCATCCCGACGCCCGCGCCTCGTTTTTATAGGAGATGTGCCAAGCCCGAGCGCCAACCTGATTTTTCTTTATCTCGCGCTCCAGTTTCCGCATTGTTCACGCGCCCTACAAAAAAACGCGAGCGATGTGTCGGGAAATTGATACGTCCTTAGAATGAACGAGCGAACGTATACTGGGAATACTTTGCGAGTCCCCCTAAATTCTCTCGTCGTTTTGCTATCTGTACATTATTATTAAACAAATAAAAAAGAAGTATGTTACAAATTTCACACTGTAACAATATGCGAGCTAGTTGGACAAATCTGTGGTTAATTATGTATGACTTGCTGAACAATGTTGGTATCACCCTCCAGTTCGTCGACGGCATGAATGGCATTTTCGTCCACACCCTATGAAATTAGAACTATGCATTCAGCTAGCCCACAAGAGCATGCGTCAGATTATCACAGTGCAACACACGTACGTGTGTATATGGGCCGGCTCTTATCTACCGAGCGAGCGTATACCAAAGGTGATAAGGACCCTTCGCTCAGTCCATGTAGGCGATATGCACGCGGTTAACGCGATACGACCAAGGTAAAGGTACCAACGTTGCATCGCGGTCGCATCCACCCCCGATCGTTTCTGATGATGACGGATCACCTTTGATTACTCGGCGCGATCTATCTCATAGTCTTTCGCCCGCATCGCGCGGACACACATCTAGGGTATCGAGACGGGCGCATCTCACGGACACTCGGGTAATTGCCTCTCGGCCAAGTTAGTCGGCTTTAACTAGAATGACGCTTATCGCTGATCCATCGCGGATGTCCAAGATTTTCGCCCTTTTTCATCCACCCGGCGCTGCATCTCACCTTCGTTCCCAGCTCGCGCGGCAGCTCCCTCGAAGCGTATCTCGCGTCGTTTCTCCCGTTTGTTTCTTATTTTCCGACGCTCATTGCCTTTACGCCCTCTCCTCTTTTTTTTGCGCGCACAGCTTCGGCGTGCCGTTCTTGCGCCACCTTCCATTCGGAAGTGTTTTAACACTTTGGTTCGACTGAGTTTTTTACGGTCCGCCAAATGACTTCGTTTCCGTGCGAGAAATCGCGCGATTGCCCAGCTCGTTTTCCGCAGCGCCTGTTCGCGACATTTCCTCGAGCAGAGAGACGCCGCGAGAGATTGTTTCGACGGGATCTACTTTTTTTTTTGTTTAAGTTTCACGTGCCACCAATCACGGCGCAAATTTAGCGCTGCCTGTTTATCGTGGACATTATCGCGGTGAATTAAAATTCCGTCACTGCGTTTTGATACGACGGCGGTCATTTAAATATGGGGTTTACGTAACGCACGCGAGGTTTCCGTCGCAAACTGATTTTCGTATCGACGACAGGATGAGGGATGAAAGTGTCTCGGTGTCCCGACGATGTCAATTTCGTCTCGATCCGACGTCCTGAGGTCAGGCTAAGTCCATGTCAGATAAGAATTAATTCGCGAGCCAGCGGCCGTCCGGACGCGGCCGCATGCGGACATTCCGCAGAAAACAACGAGGGTATATTTAAATACTCCTCGTGCGCCGATAAGATCCGCCTGTCGTTGACTTTGATTGCACTATTATTCTCTCGGCATAAACGGCCACCCTTGGCGCGAAGGAAAATGGTAATGAGCGGCCTTATAATCGTTCTTATCTGCAGCGTATGCACGCGCGCGAGTATGCCCACGCCGGGTAGGTAGATAGAACGGCAAGAGGGATCGCAGGAAGAAGGGAATTATATCAGGAACGCGGACGGATCGAGCATGAGAATTTTAAATGCGCCGCGTTACCAGATCCCGGCATGAATGATTCATCGATTGGGAATCGACGTTCTACGTGTTCCCGTCTCCGAAGTTTCCTTTGCGTAACACGTGGCGACCGATGACGCGTGTAATTGTATATTTAATGTAATACTTGGATATCCGCGAGCGAGAGCGATCGACATTATGCCGCAGCATGGAAATAGGCGAAACGGAGTAAGAGACGATGTTTTTTAATTGTTAGAAATTTTGAAAAGTTTTTCGTCGGGAAAGATTATTGTATGGATTCTGTTAACTTACTGCGAAAGTGCACAAGCTGGGACAGATATCGCACCAAAGGAGCACTTTGCTACGTGCCCGTCTTCGAGGAAACTACTTCCGAGGTTCGTCTTTTAAGATGATCTCACTGTCGCGACGTGAAGCCCCGCGAGAGGTCAACGGTATACTCGTGCTGAACTATCTGGGCTTTTGATTGATCAAGAACGTCAGAGGAGCAGTGCACGTCTACTTCCGGAGATGAAATATGTTTGCGTTATCTCCCGAGTAATCTACTGAGTGCAAAACGAAACTTTATAATTATTATCACGTTTATAACACAGCAATTTAGAGTTTAAAATAGCGCTATTGAAAAATCGCGCCAATTTCGAGCGCTATTTCAAATTAACTTTGTCGAACGACGTTTGGATCTTAAAAATCGCGTCGATTAAAACATTTTCAATTGGTTTAAATTTAATGAGATTTAATAATTTTTTAATTTCGAAAATTCTATCATATATCACCTATTATCTACAGACAAATACACTTGTACAGATGACAAAGTACGTAACGCATGTCTTAATAAATGTCCTTTAGTCCGATATATTGTTAGAAAGTGCAAAGATGTTTCAAGAGAAGTTAATTCTGAAATGTATAACAAACGTTTCGGCTGAAAAGAAAACTATGTTAGATTATAGTCAACATTTGTACTCCTGAACCTATTACGTCGCGCGATAGACGATCTCTCTCGTCTGATCAGCAATGCCCTTATACTACTGAGCGAAGAAACAGCCGCGTGTCGACGTTCGATCTCGTCCGTTTTTATTTCTCCCGCGTGAAATACGTTTATGGAATACGTATGGATAACGTTCTGCCTTGAGTGCGCGACTCATCCATCGTCGTAAGTAACTGTAAACGAGTTTTCAGAAATACATGGACGTGCACCCGGGAGAAGTCGGCTCGATAGTTGGCACGTAATGGAATATCGAACAAGTTCGCAATAACAGCGTGTAACGCTTCGTCGATGCGTCGAGACAGTCTCCGGCGGGTTGTCCCGGAAAACATTATCCTTACGTAACCGTTAACGAGCTCACGATGTAATGACAAAATTGCAGATTAAATTTATTACACGGGAATAACACGAAGTAGGCGGTGGGGCGAGTCCCGTGGCAACAAATCGCTCGCTCCTGATTATTACTTTTATCGCCAAGGGTGGTAATGAAATTACCGCATAGAATAATTTTTCCACGGTGTTTTAAAGTAACTAACTTTCCTTGTCGTCTCGTCTGTTATTCGTAAGCAAGTCTTGTTACGTGATAAAAAAATGGGATGATAAAAATTTCAAAATGGTAAAAATTACAGAATACGATGGAATAAAAATAATTTTTAGTTCGGTGAACGCGCAAAATTGGATATGCGAATGTAAGGCGGTAAAAATAGAAAGTGCCGACGAACCGCAATTTTAGTACGCTTGTAATGACCTTTGGTGTACAAGTGCACTAAAGCGTCATGAAGAATTCAGAGGAAACCAGCGGATCCAGATGCAGCTGCTTAAACCCACACGGCAACAGCAACCGCTCGGGACAGTTTCATTCGAATCTGGGTACATCGTATGTTACTTAAATTTCACGTTTTCCGGGAAAATCCCTAATACAGTGCAAACGCTCTTTCATTCTTTTACCATTTATATCGTGCGTTTAGTGCAATATAGTAACGCGCGAATTCTACATGTTCTTTTGCGACCGTAACTATTTATCAATAATTAATTAATCAGACGGCTTAAAACCACAGAAAGCTCGTTACATTGGCTTAAATGCGTTACCGACATTCGAGGTGTTTTAATGGGAAATGCTGATTACGAACTAGATCGCATTACTTTAAATTACAGCTGGACGCGTGTGGGTCAACATGATTGCAGTGGTCAGGCCAATTACGCGAATCTCCGGATAATTATGACCTATTGGTCGCTAGCTCGATTCAAATTGGTTTACTGATCAATCATTGACCTCGGTTTGTAACAATGTCTCTGAATTTTTATCGTAAAATTTGTATCGTAGCACCGCAATATTGATATTAATTGTAGGTTTCATTCCTAGTTCTTTAAATTTTCAGTTTTACGTTTTATTTCATATGTGATATATGACGTCTCAGAAATGTGCACGGCAGAAATTGATAATTCTCCTTTTCAGTTTTACGGACGGTTTGCGGTTTCGTTTATACTTACAAATAATGTCTCTATTTCGCGGGAGATGTGCGCTGCGTCGGACAACACAAAATGATCCACATTTGAAACTGTACGATCGATTTAATAGTCGCGATCGACCTTCGAATAACGCAGCGCCATTTATCAAATTGCTTCTTCCGAATATTCGCATTTCAAAACGATAAAAAGAAACCGAATGCGAAGAGCTACCGTGTGTACCAAATAAAAATATTTATTCGGTTAAAGAACCCGAATCGCACGCGCGCGCGCGCGTGTATTGAATTGGAGAAAAGCTTTTGTGCTCATTCACTAGTAAGAAAGAAGTGTAGTATAGCATTATATAAAGTATAGTATTATACTCGAAACGCATTTCTTATTATTTGATATTTTCGACTTTAGCGTTTAGATATTGATTATATCTTTTTATCGATACTTTTATCGACAGTTTTGATTGTGAGCACTATTTGTACACACCATGTAACATAATTATTTATATATAATACGCAATAAAATATATAGTTACAATATATTACTTGAATAATTACTGCGAACATTAATTACCGCTGGAAAGACGAATGGGGGATGAGTACAAGTTGCAAACTACTCGGCGCGACCCTACAAACGCATTTCTCTATATAAAGTTTATTACAGCCGTAATCAAATTGCAGAAATGATCAATTAAACGTAGTATTCTCAGTTTATCGACGCGTCGTTAAGGCTGTTATGAAAGAAAACGTAGCGGGACTACGTAATGACTCTTAACGACGACTTTAATTAGTGCCGCGGCAAATACCTAGCGGGTGAGCTCGCCGCGTGTAACTTAAAACCTAAAACAATGGATGTTAAACGTCTCTACAGAGTTTTATGGTTGACTTCAACCTAATGCACCACACTTCGCCACGGCGTATGCCGCGCGTTAATGGAACCGCGGATTAAGAGGGTCGTAAATGTTGCCAGAGCAAGCTGCTGGTGCTGATAAATAGCTGGGAGAATGCTTCTTCTCCACGGAACAACCACAGTTCAAACAGCATCGAGGAGTGCAAACACTCGTATCAATAATGCCCACATAATTCATGAAGCATTGCAGGCGGAATAAACAAGTAACAAAATTAACTTAATTCACCAGCCCAGTTTGAAAAATATCTCACACTAATTATGTAATGCGGATAATAATATCAAACGAATGCTAGCCGCTTCACTGGACTTCTATATATGCATATATCATCGATGTTTTATTTTCTACATTAATATACTTTTCATGTATAATAATGCTTTGATTTATTAATGTATATTACGTGATAATAAAATAGAAATTTATTAAAACTTTACTGTGGTATATAAAAAAAGATACTAGATAATATATAAATCGATTTTGTAGATCAGTTTGTTCTATTGTGCGGCCTCTCAGTTGTGAGATTTTCATGCTGCCGAAATCTTTTGTATATAATGTCGGTTTAAAGTTTCTCACGAGGTACAGAACACGAGGTACGTAACATTATTGAATATCGCGAAGAGTGTACGGCGATTGTGCGAATGTCGGGCACAGACAGCTATGTCTCAGAGTTTTCCAGAATTCCCGGACAGGACGAGAATGGGGTTCACCCGCAAATGCGATTAGCCGCGCCGGAAAGGAGCTTTAATGAAAGTTACCCGCCCTCGTTCTCTCGTAGCGGACCCGATACTTGCGTGAATTTAATCTACGCCGGAACGTCTGATGAGTTCCCACCGGAAGTAACCCGACGAGGTGGGGAAAAGAGCGTGAGGATGAGATATCGAGTAGCGAATAATTCACGGGACGCTTGAAAAAGCACCTTGATACTCGAAAGGGCAAAGTCGAAGTGGCTCCGGAGAGTAAAATCCGGATCGAGGGTGAGGCGGATACATGTTCGGGATAAATGGACGGGCAAGGGTGAGGTACATTGCTGGAATGAAGATAAGTCGGATATGCGCTGTACTTTCGAAGGACCGATGTCACGCGTGCAGCTATGTGTTAACTTTACGGATTTCTTCCCTAACGGAGGCGTCTTATGAACTTTCCTTGCGTAGGGCAGATCATAACTTCTTCTAGAATTATTTTCCGAGGGAAATATTTTTTTGATAAAAAAGAAACTGGTAGAGATAAAGATGAAAAGTTCATTTCTCAGTCTTTTCCATTTTTTATCGTCTACGAGAACAAAGTTGCAGATTGAAAAAAAGGTATTGCGAGAACGTAAATTTTAGCAGAAAATATATCCGATATTAATAATTAATGCCTGTAGTGATTACTAGAGAAATATGCATTTATAGAAGCAATCATAAAGAAAATTGATTAAACAACGAACACACCTGTAATAAATGATGATTTATTATTATCCACGTACGAAATATTACACGTTGCAATAAATTGTTGCATTTTAATAAGTCCGCCATGCGCGCATGTTTAATAATTTATTTGCAAGGATTCTAAAAACGAATGCACACTGATATTAATGAATATTTGAGTTTAATTTTTCTTTTAATTTGCCCGTCGCAACATCGTTCGCGCGCGATGGTGGAAACTGAAAGCTCACCGGAGATTTTATTGTTAATCCGTGGCCGTGCGCAAGCGTGTAATGCGATTGCGTATAATGGATTTAATTTTATACGCTATCAAACCACCCTGCACCTCTCTATCTCCCGTGCATTTTTTACTAAATTTCTCATTCTCTGCACACACTGGCCGAGAACGCGTTTACAACGTTAAATTACACAAACGTGTGTTACGATTATTTCTCACGGATATGTTTATGCCGAAGAGCAGAAAAGCGTATTACCGTTGCGTGAAAAATAAGATGCGACGGGGAAGCAAGAGCAGCTCTGCAATAGCTATCAACGTAGGGCGAAACAAGTAGGTCGTGAGCGCTACGGAGGAAAGCTAACGAAGAAATGTAATGCATCGTTCTCTACGGGACGACGATTCAGAGCTAAGTGGATTAGGAAGAAGGCATCAAGGCTTGATGATCATTTCCATCTAATGTCTCAAGAATAAACGTTTTTATCTAAATGACGGAGGGCCGGACCGAATGCGTGCAACTCGATAAAGCATTCCATACGAACGGTGATGTTTATTAACTACAACCGACGAAGATTAGTCATCCAGTTTTCATTCCTTTTTTATCGTTAACGATAACGCCTGGAAGAATAATTCGTTTCGTTGTTAGTACGCGAACGCGTAATGACGCCCGACCAAAGGAACACAATGGAAAGCTATTCCCCCGAGAGTCATCCAACCAGGACATCCCGCAGATTTATTTCGGTGCGTTAGAGACCGTCGCCCGGGCCTCCGCTCTGATCGAATTGCCGATTAGTACAATCCTTTTTCCTTGACAATCGCTGACGGCGCAGTAATTAAACCTCGTTCAGATTACGGTGACGTCGTCGAGGGCTTGGCGTCGGGATATCGGTTAATCTGCAGCTTTTATAATGGGTATTTAATGTATCTTCTTGAGGTCATAGCTAATGGAAGCGATAAGCGCCGGTGCGCTGCCGCTGTTAATATTAATTTAATGTCATTCTATTTTTTTATGAACATGCATTAGACATTATTGGCCATTCGCTAGTTAACTCTTTCAACTATTTTGCCACGTTAACGTTTCTTATGGCGAAGCTACGAACGTGATGTGTCACGGTTACGAATCCGTAATTATATTTTCAACAAAAATACGTCGTTATGTCATTAACGTGTAATTACTTGCGCGAAAAATGACACTTTTTATATGATTTTATATGATAAGGTATCCTTCTGATCGTGATCGCATAAGAAGCAACAGTTTCTACTTGTGTACCGCTCGTTATTTAAAGTTTAAACTGTTTTGAGAAAAAAAATTGCTTAAGCTTTTGCGTCCGCTCTTTTCGATACGCTCCAACGACTTAAGCGCTAAAGTAGAAAAAGAAAGAACGCCTGGGAATGATAGGATTGAGAACTATTCGATCGTAATTAAACATTAATCGGAGCTTGCTCGGGACTGTATTTGAGTTTTTGTTGCTTGATCGCCGCAACAGAGTGTGTCTCGCGAGAAAATAAATAACGTAGAGAGCCGCGGTAGCTCCTCGCAGGAGCCATATAAAATTAAACGTCTTAACGAACAGCGGCGTAGTTTCCTCCCCCTTCTCCCCCCCCCCCCTCTTCCGCCCACCTCTTGTTTCTCAGCAGTATATTTTCACTTGGAATCTTACGAGGCTCTTGATAAATGCGAATCGTAAAACGGCAAGAGCAGATCTGGAGACGTAATTAAGAAACGAGGAACAGTTTCGGCGTAAGAAGAGCACGGCGTGGCACATAAATCTGCTTTTCAAATTAAATTTAGCTTTACAAATCCGCCGTGTCCGACGGTAAAAGTTACTCCGTGAAACGGCGGACGTAAGATAAGCCCTTTTTCTATGCTAATCATGGTTGTATGAGAGTGGTTTTCGTGTCGCCGGCGAGAATATGAAATATGTAATTTCAGTCAGGATTTTCATAATTTATTTCGCATAAATCCATATTATTAGATCTAGTTTCGACAGGGCGCAGTGTAAACTTTCGCGAATATGTATCTAAAGAATATAAAAAAATTTGAAAAAAACACCAATGTTTCTCTCAAAGTTATCGCAATGTTCCGACCGCCATTATATTTTAATGCCGATATGTTCTGAAAATTAATTAACAGAAAAGAAATCCTAGCAGAAGAATATTATAACCATTTTTCAGTTATAAGTGATCAAAGTGGTGGACTAAATAATATTGCATAAACAATTTACACCATTTAGTTCATAATTGCAATTACGCACATGCTCGATCTATCATATTATTTCATTCTCTGTTAAGTCGCATAAAATCAAATTAGCAATAAATACGAATGAACGGATTCTAAAAGATTAGAATAGAATTAGCGCGTTATAACAAACGTAATAATCCTTTAATCATTTTATATTAAATAATTTAATCGAAATATGTTATATAATCTTTCATCCATTTACGTCAGACATATGCACATTGAAAATTGTTCAATGTTGTTTTTATGCATACATCATCAGGTGTACATTCATATTTTATACTTTAATATTTTGTCTTATTTCTTTTCTTATTGTATACGTATGTAGATTATAAGAGCATACGTACACGTATCCGTGGAGCGCGGATTACAGAGGATCAGGTTTTGTTCTATGTCGCTATACAACCATTTTTAGTAGAGTTATAGCATTTTGAAAACTTCAGCACGCGCGCGTATTATACACGAAAGAATACGGCAGGTATTTTTTGCTTGTAATTCGGCACTCAGCAAATTACGAAAAACGAGATGTTGAAAACATGTGTAGCGCGTGTGTTTTGAAATACGATGTGCTGCCTCCGAGAAGCACGCGCACTAATAGCCTATGGTAATTGATCAAAATCATATGTTAAATAGATTATTTAAAAAATATATCCTTTTTGTATCGTTGCCTTTTTCGTTGAATAAATTATTTTAAAAATTTTTTCAAAAATATAAACAAATATCAACGAAATATGATATAAATAATTTGTGTATATTTTATATATTTGTAAATATTAATTATTATTACGGTTTGTTTTCGTTACCAAAATAATGCTTAAAATATTTTCGTTCGGTTACGAATTTTCATATTAAAAAGAAATAGAATTTAATAATTTACATGTTGCACGTAAAATTCATCGCTAATATAATAGCTTGTTAATATTAACCGTTTCATTATATAATATAATACATATGTATTTCGAGCGAAAGATATATTCTACATAGTATTTCTGCCACTTCAAAGTTAGGAAAAACCGCGCTAGCTATGCTTTCTCCTGATCTTTGTCGACGTTTTAAGTGACCCTAATGTTTCATCAAGCTTGATTACATCGTCCAAGTGTGGCGTCAAAGAACCGTCCGTAGTTTTGACAAACTGCCATATGCGAGTGCTTTTAGCCCGAAAAGTAATTCAACCGCGGTGCCTAATTTCGCAGTTAAATGAAATTTCGCTCGAGTGCTTTGTCCGTGGAGCTTGTGGCGAGATGAAACACCATGACTCAGAGAGTACACTGGCGAATGAGGAAGATTGTTAATACTGATTTCAATGTTCAGCGTATGTTCTAGCGTAATAAGAGCGTTATACTTGTAGATCATACGATTCGCTGATAATTGCCAAAAGCAATTCTCAATGGCCCAGATTGATTGCGTCATGAAGAAATATACGCGTTGAACTGTGTGACAGAGCGGAGATCGAATCATTTAACATACAAGTGCTTACCAAAGTCTGCTCGTTACCCCCGTCGACGGTGGCAAATTCGATTTAATATTACGTTTAAGTACGTCAGAGAATTAAACATAGTTTGCATGCGCAGTTTGCATACTAAATTTCTATACGGCTTTGCAGTTTTATGAATATAAAACCACCGTCACTTGTAATAATAATTATTATAATAATTCTAATGAATTTCGTGTATTTTAGTTTCATTTCTGCGCTTACTTTTATATTAAATTAATTAACAATTTTTATCCAACTCAATACCTATATTCGTAATGATGCTCGCTCAATGTAATATTTTGTGACGTAAAGCTCAACTTTCAGTCCTTTTTCACAACAAATTTTAACAAATATTGAAACACCGCAGATACGAGGGGAGAAACATGTTTCCTATTCAATTACTTTAGTGCAGTGTTGATCTTTCTACACCACGCGTGTTTACGAGGGCAATTACTTTTGCGACGGTAACCGAGCTAAAATTCGAAATGAATATGTAAGGTGAGGAGAGCGCTAATTGTTTGCCAGCCAGGTCTCGCGAATTACATATTTACATTTGTATCGATTTTCCGTCCGGAATTTGTCACGGTTTTCGTGACTCGGATTAGGCGTCGCTACTAACTCCGAGACAAATATTTGCTTATCATTATCTGCGGATGAGTTTCTCGAAATAACACGAAGTGAAACAACCATTGAGATAGAGAGAGAGAGAGAGAGAGAGAGAGAGGGGGGGGGGGGACCTCTGAAACTGCTGGCACCGAAAGCTGCTACGCATAGTATCCGAATGTCGGATGAGGGAGGCCGTGAGTTATCTGCCGCTTTAGATATTAATTGGAGCAGTACAATTTCAACAGTCCTCTTCATATTCCGACTGATGCATTAGAGTCTACTCGTTCGCACGGATACTTATGACAATGTGATATACGTGATTACTTGGGCAGTGCAACACACGCACGTAGCTATGACCTGCCAACGTCAGTTACGCGTGTAGATATAGCAATTTCGATACATACGACTAGATCCAATGTGTATATGTATGTGTGCACGTGTATGTGTACGTATATGCGATTGACCTATTGTATTAATCAAGTACTAACTGACAGAATTACTCGTACTGTTTGTACGAGTATCTATTCTGGATTCATATACGTTCCGCTGATAACGGCACCGCTAATCGAACCTATGTTAGTTCATCAAAAACGTTGCGAAAGATTATATCGCAGTGAAGGGGATAAAATTGCAGTGAACTTTTAGATCGATTTTTTTGGACGATATAATGTACCTACAAACTTCCTTTTCAGCTTTTACGCCATTTCATTGTTGAATTCTTTCCTTTGCGGTTTCCGCGTTCACATAGTTCTCTATTTTATTGTAATTTGAGTTACGATATTAGTCCGAGTTGACAGAATGTTATATAAAACATGTACGTAAAATGTGATATCCATTAAAGTAAAAAATTCAAATCTGAGGTGGCTCCTTTTGGATACATTGTTACGTTTATTAATCCATCGATTAAATGGTAATATCGGTATCATGCACACGTGCACGTGTTCAGATTTGACACTTACTTTGATGTATTTTTGATACTTCGATATTCGATCTACTGAACCGTCACTGCATTACACTGCACCATTGGTTCTATTGTCGCTGAAATTTATGCTTAGTCGTAAAAAATCGTGACTTGGAAACGAAATATAAAAAAATGCCCGTATTGTACCTAGAGCTTGTGAAACGGAACGTATGATCGCATGTCACGTAACAGGGTCTATCGACTTTCCAATTGGATGCGTGCCTCGTCGATGAACCTACTGTACTAATGCGTTGCTACCGGCTGTACCGCGATATGGCGCACGCTGAAACTGTCATTAAATTTATTAATTCCCATATAATGAACTACGCCATATATAATACCCGGCAGCGTTAATAATTACATTTGCGATGGAAATTATTGCCTGGTAACGGAAAGTTTCCTCCTAGCTGCGCTTTGTGTTATACGAAGATAATAATTATGGAAATAATTACGTGGGGCTGAACTTTTGTACGAGGGTAGTTTGAAAAGTTTCTTAAGCAATACATAGATAGTCTGATTTTTTATGCAATTTTCAATTTAGTGAATATAGTTTTAACTTTTGTAAAATTGACATAAAAATTGCAAGTCGTTCTGTCAAGTAGTTTGTATTTGACATTATCTCCAAGTTGTGTTTAACATTTCTAGAAAAATAGAAAGAAATGAAATTCGAACAAAAACATTAGGTCGAAAGTGAAGATAAGGAATGTCGAAGAACATTATTCAACTCGGAATTTATTTCCACAGTTATTTTACTTTTCAGAAAAAGAATGTGATTACTGCACAAATTTCAGTTCTTTTTAGAATTATGAAACACAATAATTTTGAGGTGCTACATAAACCACTTGATAGATCGATTTGAAATTGTTATGTCAATTTTATAAAAGGTGAGAAACTATCCATTAAATTTAAAATTAAATGAAAAATGATGCTATCTATGTATCGCTTAAGAAACTTTTCAAACCACCCTCGTACACTTATCAATTATCGAACATGTTGCGAGTGTATCCTGTGTGCGTTATAAGAGTATGAAATAGAAAACTACTTTAGATACTTTAAAGATACTTACGTTTTTGTAGGTAGATTGTTGATTCTCGCCGATACGTGGAAGTTATTTTACTTGAAATTGTTTTCTCCGTGATTTTTATTTTAAACATTAATTTTTAATAATTATAATTCTATAAGTTTTATTTTAAAATAAAAACACAACGGTATTGTTAAATTATTAAATCATAAAAGACGTCAGGTCATTAAATACATTTCCGATTTCGTGGACGCGAGAAGCACTTTTGGGGTTTGGAAGGTAAAAGAGATGTTGCGGTCGGGACAGGTGAAATTTAAGCAAGGTAACCGGTTTATATAACAAAGCAGCGAACAAAAAGGCGTGAAAGAGCCTCCTCTCCCAAAGGAGGGTAATTAGCGTCCATTAACTCAAGTATTAATTAAAATTGCCTCTTTAAAATGTGACGCTAGAGGTAACAAAAAATTAAGAAAAATCGCGATTAAAGAGTTATCGAGGTCACGTGCCAAGGATCGACAATTGCCAAACAAGCCGGTGTAAGAACCTATTTAACCAAAAAAGTATAGTTAATGCAGGTCGTTCATGTACGACTTGTCATTCGCATCTGAGTGTCTCTTGTTCTTTTTATTAATGCGTACAATGGCAAATAAAATTTGTCGACACAATTCGCAACATTAATTCGGCGAAAATGTACAGGCCCATGAAAAAGATTTCTATAGAGAATGACAAGTAACACTTAATCTACGCCCTTTCAATTGTTTCCTCTGTCTCCTTAGCCGCGTACATATATTGACGTCTATAAAAACGTATATGTTATACGTGAAATCCTCCAAGTACAACGAATTTCGGCGTCGTTAAAAGCTAATAGAAAGACTGGCACCGAAATATTCTTGGAATCACGTTTCTAACAAAGTATATATAGCAACCATAGGACCGTTTCTTACACGTGCACGCCGGCATCAATTGCTAATACGAGTTATTCGCGATTGGACCAACGCGCGCACCGATTATATGGTCCCATTGATAGAAGAAACATTCGGTCTTGGGCGCTAATAGCGACAAGAATATCACCGAGGATATCGAAGCCGTTTTCGTGAGTGGTCCTGAACAAGCGAGGTACATTTCCGACGCAACAATACTGCCAAAGCTCACTGCAGAGGCACAATGCCAGTCCTCTTTTACGGCGGGGAACGGAACAACCGCGGGATCGTCCCGGCGCACGTGTTCGAATCCCCGAGAGCTAGCACTTTCGAACAATACGTTTTTACCGGTAACCGTAACGAGGATAAAATCCGTTTCGAAGTCGAGCCATTATAAGTTCGACGAATAAACCTGCTTTCTTCCTGTAGATACGTCGCGTCGCGCCACCGAGAGCACGGAAAAGCTCCGTTATATTTGCGTATCCGCATGAAAGTCCATTGCTTTCTCGCGCGCAAGTTTCCAACTTTCAGATTCTATGCGTTTCGTAGGCCGTCACGGCGCGTCTATCCTTACTTCCGAAGCCGAGCGCAGATTTTATCGTCTGATATGCAGAGACGCATATTTATACGAATGTATTTGCCGTATAATCCGATATATGTCCTTGAAACATCTCTTATAGTAATTCTCATCCGAGATTGATTCTTTTCTGATTTTTAGTCTACACGTTTTAACGTAGCACAATTTTTTTATTTTAACACGTTGTGTTTTAATGTTTCAGAATTTTATTAAGTGTAAATACGTGTAAGAAAAAGAATATGACATGATTGTATGAAATTCCATTCAACTGGAAAATGGATTATTTTAACAAGGACAGATGAAGTTAAAAATTATATCAATTAACTCAAACTCACGTGAATAACAGATGTGGGTAATATTTATTGAAAAATTGTGTAAACTATTGCTTTAAAAATATATAATTATAGTCTTTGATACTTTATTTAAAGAATATTAGCGGAATATGTAATTATAAAAATAGTATAGAATATCAGGAAGTTTTTATTGGGGAAAATCAAAGCGATCAATTCAATTTTCCAATAAATATTTCCGACATCTTTTATTTATGTGAGTTAGTGTTAATTTATGTAGTTTTTTATTTTATTTGCTTTCGTTAAAACAATCCGTAGTGACGCGTTATAAACCAATTGAAAAGAACCTGATAAAATTTCGGTAAATCATCGCCTACCGTAATTACTTTCCTTAGGCGTGTTTGAAATAAATGAAATTCTGCTTTTTTAGAGCCCCCAACTTGTTTCCTGCGCGACAATCAATAATTCGATAACGAGATTACTTCCTAATATACTCGAAACTCGTCGCAGCCGAGGCATTGTTGATAGTTGCAACGAGAACGAGCCTATCGAACGCAATCAATAATTGAATTAACTGCAATATGGAGTTCGCGGTGTTCATGTTCAAGATCTTTTAGCGAAAATGATAGACGTCACTTTTAGATACAAGACCTTAATATTTCGAGAGTGCACACCCATTGATCAATTCGGCAAATTTTGTGTTTTATCAATACGTAATTTTACGCAGCGTTGTGTGTCCGTTTAACTCTGCGAATCGATCCACTTTCTTGGTTTTCGAAGTTCTTCGAATATTGTGCGAGGAAATGTTTTCTTTAAATTTGCTTAGTATCGGACAGTATTCAAAGCGATTCTTTCGATTCTTACAATGTATTCTTCATATTGCTGCTTCGTCTCTCGTAAATATCGGAATATTCAGGAGTAAGTATAGAAATTCCGAAATATGTGTGTCGGACCGTTTTTAGGTCACGCGTTACATTGGTATGGCATTTGCGAAAATGTTCTTTCTTCGCAGGCGATTCTTATTTCGAAAAGTGAGGAAAGATTCCAGACGGCGGAAACGGACTCGCGACTCTTTGCCGGAACAGAAAAAGACTTCGTACTTGTTTCCGCAGTGGGGCAAGAACCCAGACCTTGTCCCTTTTCACGAAATGACAACGGCCTTGAAAGCGCCGTGTAAGTTCAGCGAGTACATTCGACTAATCGTGTTTAAGAATTATTATAGGCTCTTGTCCATTACGATCGGCAGAATCGGTGAAGATTAAGAAGTTCTTTGGATGTAATGTAACACTTTCTAATAAAAAATATTTCTCATTTGTATCAAATCTTTTGGCCACTAAGCAAAATTTTTTTGCTCTCCTTTTCGACCACGTAATCGCACAGAACTAAATATATGTCCGCAACTCATCATTTGCCCTGTGATGCACATCTAGACTAATAATATTTATTTTAACTCACGTTCTCCAGGCGACGACGCGACAATTGGATTCCCCCGTGGAACGCGGATGCGTTCCAATCAGCCTAACGCTCTAACGACGTAATGGGGAAACACGCGACGTGTCGCGGCGCAAATCTACGATGAGATTCCGTTACTTTCGCGAGGCGAACGTGTCGAATGCGCGTCGCAGCGAGTCGAATCCCCGGGGACAAAACCGCGAAACAGAATCTCCGCCCGATGGTTTCGTGAGAGTTAGGCGACCGTGCTTAAGTTCGCGCATTCAACCCGGAGTGCATAACGTCGGCTAGAATATCATCCGAAGAAGTAGGACGACCGGAAGCAGCGTCGCGGCCATTCTGTCGCCTCTGCCGTGATGCATTGCCGCTGGGTGTTCTTCTGAAACAAACGCCACGCTATAATGCCGTTTTCGCTCGGTCGGCTCTTAGCAGGTGGTATTTAGAGCGAGGTTTCCGCGGAACTGAGCTCTCGCTTTGAACCAAGAGACCCCACTTGACGTTTACAAGCTAAACAGTTTTCGCGAGACACCTTTTTCCGTAGACTCCGAAAAGTACTTGCTACTCCAGACACCGTTTCCGTTGAATGGCCCCTCATTTTCAGAAGAAGTAACTCCAGTTCATTTTCTTATACGCCCGCAATCTAATTGTTAATTAATCGATTGATACGATTTATGCAATGAATTTTATTTTACGTTTCTACGTAAAACGACGTGCTTTCGTATTCTCTTGCGATAAAAATTATATTACGAATCGTTACTGGAGTTCCGAGCGTATCTACTTATATTCCATGCACATTGCGATTTTTTTTCGCGAGTCCGCTTTTTTAGAGAACGTCTCACTCGAATCCAGACGAGTAACGTGCGGATGCTTGCACGTAACGCCCGTTCTAAACGAAATTGGCATTTTTCTTTTACCATTGACTATGTGGACCCGCACGTTGGTGGAACGAGTGTTACTGGGGGCGCACGTGTAAAAGCCGGAGTCTCTCTCGATCGCCTTCTGAATGAGTAAACGGCTCGAAGTCACGGGTCCCTTTTCCGTTACCAAGCTGATGCCACCCCTCGGCGAGTCGAAGTTAATCGCCTGCGGAAAAAGGATATAAAAAGCACGTCGGGTTACTCGCCTCTGACGTGACCAAGTACGGATGGGACCACTCTGCGGGAAAGGAAGAAGCAGGAAGTGTCGACGGACCGTGTTCCCCGCGATGACAGAAATCCTTTTTCCAAGCATTTTTTTTCTATATTCATTTCCTGACCTCTTGCTGTTTCGACACGTGTTTTTATCGCGCGATCGTGTATTATGAAAATATCACAAGCACTAATTAAGATATATGCAATATGTTGTACCTTAGATTTCGCATCTTTCTCAATTTTTAACGTGTTAACGTTAAACAAACTTAAACGTTTCCAATGATTATTCAAGCCGTAGGAAGGCGATTCGTATTGATTATAATGAATATAACCCGTTTAAACCCAAGCGGCTGAAAACATAACTTTTCAGGAATAAATCACTGCTTTCTTACCCCCTGCTTATTTTCTCTCTTTTTCAAGAAACGGCGTAATATAACAATTCTATTTGTAATTTTGTTAAAACCACAAATGCTACATTTTGCAATAATTGATAATTAATGATTCAAACGGCTGTAGAAATTACTATATATTTATAAAATATGTGTTTTATAAGTTTCATTGGGACAGAATTTATTACGCCTTTAAATTAATCATATTTGATCACATTTAATTAATACCGGTATAAATTGCGGTTTACAATTGTTCGATTTATGAATGCGCGTGTATGTGCTGGCAAAAGAAAAATTAATAATGATTTTGGCTAAAAGGAAGTGCAATATTTTGAAATAAATATTAATTGAATATATATGTCTAAATAGCGAAAATTCAATTACGAGAGAAATTTAAATAAATGGGGAGTTTCAATTAATGCTACGATATCGCAGCCATTTATCACAAATGTTTTTGATACATATCTATTTAGTTGAAATGTAAGATAATTGGACAGTAGCGATATAAACGTGCGTAATTAACCGATCTAGAAGTTAATTGCTCGCGCAAGAAGGCAGAAACAGACGTCATATCATTTGTCTGTGGCGTGACTAGACGGGACTCAAGGCACTTTGTGGCAAAGTGGAAGAGGCAAAAGTGTCGACTGTGGATGTCTTCCCTGAATGACAGAAAGCATTTCCCGGACAAGTTTTCCGAAACTACAACTTAAAGCGACGTCTATGCAACCGTCTCGGTTGTTCCAGATATATGCACAGAAATAAGTGCGATCGTCTGATTCTTAAACTCAAATGAAACTGATGCAAGAGCATTTGTCTACTTATTATTAATAACGCGGCCGTCTCCAAGGCGAATGCTCCCCGAGAAACTTTTACAATGTTCCTTAGCGAATGAATCGCCTCGCGGTATTGACAGAGAGAAACTTTGATATATTTAATGGAAATACTTATTCCCATTACAATGACAATAGTTTTGCGTTATACCGCGGATGAAGAGGGATGGGCATGCGAGTCTTTTTAATTATGGTTTCTGCGTCGCTCGAACCGGAAATACATCATCTCGAGAAAGCAAGTCGCTGTTGGCGTCTTCCATAAATATCGCACGCTCGAAGGAACGAAGGCACGTTATCAGCGATAATCGATATACGCGCCAAGCCGATAGAGACGCGTACACAGCTGCAGGCTTTTTTTTCTAACAGCCGCGAGGAACATGAAAAATGTTTCTGTTTGCGTCGATATCTGCGGTCCGTTCGCAAAATCAAAATCGGTTATGAAAGTCAATTGGGCCTCGGTTGAAAGCACCTTTCGCGACTTAACGGTAGCTGATTTTCGCAGCTAGTGGCAAGAACCTTATTCGCGAATCGTAAGATGCGGCTTACCTGATGGTTGTGACTCCAAGTTATCGTCGGCGGCGGTTCGGGCGCGTGCCTCACGTAGCATGTTAAATTTATCGTGCTGTCCCTGTTGATGAACAGATCGGGACCGCCGACTATTTCCGTCACGGGCTCTGCAAAGAGGGAGAGAGAGACTCGTACTGCGCGATATTTTCAATTTACGTCCATTTTCATACTTAAAAAACACCCTTTATTTATGCTGCTTCACCTGTGTCGCCGACGTTTTTCTTTTAATCGCAAACACGGGTGTCCGCGATGGGGATTTGCTAATGTTTTCCTCCCTCCCGTAATTATAACAAAAAGGCAAGGACAAAAGAGCTCCTCTACAATCTTCCTCGGTGTTGTCTTCAATACGATTCCGCATTCTTCGCTCCGTATTCTTCCGAACGACCGTTCAAAGGAGAGCAAAAAGTCGGCAGCCGAAATGAAATGCAATAACCGCGCACAAGAGGGGTCTCGCTCGGCATTATACTCACATTATTTTGCGGAAAACAGGTTCGCCCGGAGGAAGTACCGACGGAATCAATTCCGGATGACTGGGAGTTTCCGTTCGAAAGATTCGCTTTGTATGCGATTGAGGAGAAATCATTGAACCACAAGATATACGGAATTCTTTTCAAGTACCCCGCGCCAGAATCGGCTAGAGCCGCACATGTATCTCGCACGCCCATATCTAGAGGCGCTAAGAGCCCGCGATTAATTTCGACGAGGGCGATACCGCGCGATACGACGTGTCCGGAATTTTTGTCTCGTGCTCCGCGCGCGTAGGGAATCAATGACCATGCAGAAAACGTACAAACCGGGCGGTAGCATGGCTCTTCTTCCTCTCTCTTCCTCCCTTTTCGCCTTTCCATTAAATCTTGTTGCTGGAAATACCACCTCGGCGAATCTCCGCGTCCGCGGTACACAGGATCGTTACAGTCCGTCGGCCGGGATTCTCCAAGTTACTCGGATTCCCATTGGTGGATCTCAATTATCTGACAAACCAGTTTCGAGACTTCCACCGTCGTTTGCTGACCGACTTGCGAGCGGGCGGTCTGCGGCAACACGGAGAGATCTTCATTTCCACGCCAGGAATACCAAAAGCGAGTATCGCGAGGGCGGCAACAGCTTATTACTGTTTCATGAGGCTCGAGACCCTTTTGTTGCTCGCATTGCCAGCGTTTATTCCCACCCCCGGGGCGCGACGAGTATCCAACTTCCCGATGGAGTGAAATACGAGCGGATTTAACGGTCGTATCGCGAAAAGGACACGGAACCTTTTTTTTTACCGTTATCGCGACGCGTTATTCCGCATAATAACGTTTCGCAACATGCATGCCATTTGACGGCTTACCGCGTCGCGCGCAATTTGTAAGCTTACGGCCCAGCTGGCGCCGTTAAATGAAATCGTTCGTGCGACACCCATCTCGAAACCTTACGCGCTCGACAGGCTCCTTTCTTCCTTTCCGTGCGTGCTGTATTCTGGGAAAATATTTTAATTCGCTAATTCAGAGCAAACGCTATCGCCTATATCACTCGACGTTTTCAAGAATAGGATGATTTCAGCGGAGAGAAACTAGTTTTCTCGAGATCACTCTTTGCGTTCCTTGAACGATTGCACCAAGTTCGCAAGTTTTACTAATGATGATTTCGTGGCGTAATTCTCTTCGGCACATTACTCGCGCAGGCCTTGGATATCATTGAACAAAATTGCGGGCCATATAGAGCGCATACTCTGCCCGGTCTCGCCGCTTGGAAGTCAGGGAGAGCACGAGCATCGTTAAGATACGATGTTAACGAGAACAGGAGGAGTTTGTCGTTAGCTGCAAGTGCGGGCGTTTTTGCAACGCTAACGACGTCACGCCGAAATTAAGATCCCATGATGTTCCGGAGTTTCCATCGACGCGTTGCTCAATTGTACTGCAACCGAGACTTGCGTCAGTGAGCGCTGTCCGTTCTGGTCAGCCTTCTACAAGAGCGAGAGAGAGAGCGTCATTTTCTTCTAGGAGATCCTCGAACGACTGGACGAATACTCCTCGCGAACATTCCGTTAAGAGAGACGCAGGATGTCGTTCGTTTTACGACAGTGCTGCAGGTATCTCGAGAATTCAATGACGTTCTTCGCGAACGGTAGTGCCTATTAAGAGGAACGATCAATTATTTCGATAGTCCGCGATCGTCCAATTGAACCGGCGTGGCAGGCGCACCGGGAATTTATCTGTCGATCTTCATTCTTTGTCGATTATCGTCGAAATTTCTTCACGATGAAAATGCCAATCGTTTTTATCGATATTTGTTTACCTAGTTGTCAACTTGCGTAATTCGCGACCGCAAATGACCGAGATGTATTTATTGCCGTGAAAGTGATGCGAATATTTTATAATATTAAATTAATATTTTACAATAGTTGGAATAATTCGCAGCACGATACTACTGAATGTTACTTCTCTTCAACTTTGTTTGCTAGCCGGATGCAAGCGGCGTGCAGCCAAGTGTCGCGTCGGTAAACCGACGCAAATGTATTCGTAAACAGTTATTGTGAAAGAGATATGTGTCGTTCCCGATGCCGAGAGTGCTGCTGAGTTTGAGATCTTTGACGTATATTTCGACGTCCTTTGTTCTTTCTGACCGTGAGGCCAAGTATTTCGAAATTTCCGAAGAGGACGAGAATGGAACCGGCTGGTACGACTTTAACCGAGCCATCGATCCCCTATCTTTGATCGATCACCGTCCCTTGATCGATGCCGCGCCCCTGGGTGAAGGGCCCGGCAGGGTGAAATAAATCGAGGGTGGACCGCGTTCGTGGCCCGACCGCGACTCGGTCCGCAATTGAATCACCACTTCGCTGTGTTGCCCGCAAAAAAGTCTAACAAGTATAGAGGATAGTAAATCGACGCTACCTCTGCGAAATACGCTCGGGTGGAAGACGCGAACTTTCTCTCCCGAAAGAAAATTGCGGGTCGTTCGGCACCACCATCGCCTTTGTATCGTTACCAGATGGCTTGTTACTCTTTGACATCCGTTCGAAAAAGAAGATCCCCGTACTGTCTGTTTCGTGACCTCAACATGCGGCTCCGCACGCCTTTCAATTTATGTGTGGTATCTTAATTATATTCTGTTACACATTCGCTTTGATTATTGACTTGAACATACGGCCGTATCGCTTCGTACGAACCGCATGCGTCCGTTTAGCCACTCGGGCAATGTATAATCACACGTCCGGTTCCTTCAATATTAATCTTCCTGGTCGGCGCAAAGCAGAACCACTCGATAAATCAAGTCGTTGCATCGAGACGACTTCCATTCCAGGGGCCGCAGTCACATTTTTCGTAACGCCACTCGGAACCGGTGACCATACGTTCGCAGTGATCAGGGACATTAACTTGACAGACATACGCAGTCGACGGTATCGAGGATAAGTTAGCGGCGGGACAAGTCCGGCACGGTTGTGTGCAACCGCTGAATGTATTACGCCCGGGGACGCGAAGGGGGGTGGAGAGTAGCGAACGATCGCAGTAACTCGAGCTATGAGGCCCCATACGTTACGTGCCATATCATCAGAAGCGAGAGTCACCGTTGGGCCGTCCGTCCCTTCGTGCCCGAACACGGGAATTCCTATGCCGATAATGATCTTCCATTCGCGCCACTGCCGATAGAAATTGATTGCGCCCGAATGCGTCGATCGATGGGGTCCGCACGGGCGCCGACCACTGTGTCGGGAACGCGCGTCATGCGTCCAGGATATACAGTGTACTTTGGTGCGTGCATATCCGACGTCGTGTCATACTGATTGCGCATCACTCGCCAGTACACCACCGACGGAATGTCGCATGGAGATCACGGCTGATAGACGCGTCATTCACGGAAGGGTGAAACGACGATAAGGGAATAATATATCGCGGTTCGAACGCGGCGAAGTGAATAATCGCTCGGGAGATTATGCTACAGCAACGTTTGCTGCGTTATTACTCCGTCGCTCCTTTGTGCGCGTGTATTGTATTATCTTCTTCTTTCACTTGGAATCAGTGCTACCGAAAGGATGTCGAGCATCGTGACATTCATATTGCATGTTATCGAACCGTTTTCGATAGTGCATCATACGGGCGTGCACCCTTATTCGTGATGCTCGACGTCTCGGCCGTTATCCTAAACACGTACATATTTCACGGATTAATGTCTTATCGGCGATGAGATAGCTCGGCACTTCCGCCTTAGCCGTTGGATACTAACGCGATCAGAACGCGTTCTCGAGCATGAACCAGGATGCCCACCTGCATTACGATACTCGTGGCAAGCGATTCCGCCACGCCCATGAGGGAACTACGGCTGAACTACCGAACAAGAGCCATTTACACAAAAGGCGACGGTAATGGCGAGATTCTTAGCTAGAGTACCTCTACCCCAAGTTTCGGCCCCCGGAGAAAAGCTGCTCGAGTATCTATACCCTAATAATGCGTTGTTACTGGCACTTACTTAAGCGTACTTGCGACTATTAGGAATTCTAATTACTTTCGTAGCTGCCAATTCGACTCGAGAATGATCGTGTTATCTCGCGGCGAGAATGGAGCAATTCCGAGTAGATCCTTGCACTCTTTGAGAAAAAAGAAACCGTGTCGTTTCAAAAATTAAGTCTTGGAAATGATTTCCGCGCGACCGACTATTTTCATTCGCTTTAAAGTCGCTGGGAAGATTTACGATTTAATTTTATATCCTTCAATTCCACTGGTTTACCATTATCAATGCTAATACGGTTTGTCACGATCCTCTTTCTGTGTTTAATGCAACAATGCAATTTTATAAAGAGAAACTTCTATTGGATACGTATTCGCCGACTGGAGGAACACGCGGCTTCAGGAATCGCATTTGTGCGGCGTAACATCCATGAACGGGTCCTTTTTACGGATGTCTTTATCGGCAATTTACTCGGGCAAAACCAAACGAGCAATGGAACTGATCGAGCGATACGTTTCGCGGTACTTCGTCCCCTTCAACCGCGAAAACAATCCCGACGGGAACGTTCGATAGAAGCCCGCGGTTATTTTGAAACCGCGATCAGCTAACAAACCCGGAAAGCGTTATACGCCGCCGCGAACGTACCGGTTTTATCGTCCGCGATAATCCTGCAAAATAGCATTTTCCAGGCCGCGGGCAGACTCCGGCAATCCGCGCGCGCGGCTTACAATGGTGTCCGGCACGGCCGGCCGGGCATTACTTTCCTCAAATTCTCAATATGACATCCTTTATTTCAGCTAAACCGACCGGAAGGAGCTTGGCCACCGGCCAGGATCGGAAATCATTCGGCGCCATATTGAGCTAACGAAACTTTATTCCGGCACCATCTCCGTCCGCAACTGTTAATCCCGCTCTATTTTCTAGGAAACGTCTACTCGTCCACGGTACGGGCGCGGCGATGAGAGGATTATCGAAACCGGATTAAGCAATGCTTTCCTAGGAATCGCCTCGTTATACGCGTAAAGATAACCGGCCCGTTAAAAGCTCTGATCGTTATTGCAGGTAGTATCCAATTTATTTTATCCTCAAGAAACTATAATCAGAATTGATTTGACTGGTTGATTAAACTATTTCCCGACTCTATCTAAATACCGATATATGCTTTTAAATGTAATATAGTCAAAGTTGATTGAATCGTCTTATTAAATTCAGTGGCGTTAAACAAGATTGTTTTCCTTCGATAAGAAAGGATTCATCAGATTTCCCAACAAAATTATGTAACGGCGTCGAGCAAAAAATACCGTTCTCAGAGTATAGAGATTACGTTGTCGTTAGCGCAATAGTAGTGTTATAGACACTATCAGTGTGGTCACACATCGCTGCCAAATAGTTTTCGAGCGGTGATATATTTCCGTCCTCGGGATATTCGAAATAGTTCAACGCCGTTATCACGTGGAGATGAATTTCTCCCCGCACAGGGTGCGATTTACGGCTTGTAGATTCAACCGCGCCTATTTTGTCAGAATATAAAGACCCTTGAAAAATTGATATCTTAGGTGTATCGTTTCGCTATACAGCGAGTGTATTTTATTAAGTTTTAACGGAGAAAAAATTAACATATTCTACGAATATTATTTTTCATGTTTCTCGTACCAAGTTGTTATTCGCTCTAATACGATTAGTTGTACTTTGCAGAGATTCAAGTTTGTCTTTTTTAAGATGCGCGTCAACGAATATACCGTACGAATGAATATCGAAGACTAGATTAGGAGTTTCTATTCCAGAAATTGCGCTACGGTTTTTGTACTTTTGTGAGGGTAACATATCGACTTTTCTCGATCATTTGTAAGCTTTTATTGTTACAGTGATACGATCTCGTGGGAGCTAGAAATCTGATATTTCGTAAAAATTTCAAACAGAAATATGAAATCAATTGGACAACAAAGCCTTTTCATAGCTTTCAAGTGACTTTACACTTGCAACGTAACGTCATTTAATCTAAATATATAATGTAATTTATAACAAGTCTGCGTGTCTCGTTGCCCGCTTTGCGGCCGAATGCACTTGGCGCGAGACACTACCGTGTCACTTGATGAAAAATACAACCCAGAGCTATGAACTAACTAGTTAGCTACAATTTCAGGAATAAAGTTTACTCTTTCGCAAGTGTATTAATCATTCGTGTCCATTGTGTATAATAGATAGTTAACTATTTCAATGGGAATATTCACTTCCGTTTTCGCGTTTTCCTGTCTCAGCGTATAATATTCTTGTTGTATCCGTATCCGAATGTACGTTTCGAGACGCAGAAATGCCGGGAACAGAAATTGATTTCTGTCTATACATACGTACACATACGTAACGATTGGGTAATCTCCCTGTTGTTAAAAGCTGTCATTATCGGTTAACCCTTACTGTGGCCTCTAAAGAGCCTAGAAGTGAACATCGTGAGAACTTACCGAGAACTAACTCGGTGATTGAATTTGATAAAGGGGCGAGATCCAAGTTGACGAAATTGACTCGGGGAAACAAGGCGGGCTGTCATCGCGTTGCGTAACAATGAGGAAAGAGCGCAGGGCTGTCAATAAAGTGCAAGCCGGATGCACTCGGCGCGAGAAATTACTAGCCACGGCCGACGGAATCGCTAGCAGTCAACTTTTAATTAGTTTCGAGCTCGCGGATCGGAAAAAAAGAGCGATATTCAGGCGGTGGGCGACGCGGATGCCGATACCGCGATGCGCAAGCAATTAAATCGCGGCTGATTCTTCCCCGGCCCCACCGTTGTCCACCTTTATTTCGCAATCACACACGTCGTCGCCGTTGTCGATTTGACTTGGCGAAAGCGGGATGCGCGCCGGGGCGATTTATTAGTAATATGCGGCACGAAGCCGTCATCGTGACGAATTAACGAGGCGCCGCTGAAAATGCGAAACCTTTAATTTCAATGACTATAGGCCGGCCGCACTCTCGGCAGCGGGCTCGTGCCGAGGGGCGTGTAATTACTAAGTACAGGCCGGCCGGATCATCGTGATAACAATACTTGGGCTCTTACCAGCATGGCATTGTAATTACGCTCCGTTGTTTAAGTGCGCTGTGCTATTTTTGCGGGGGCGAAATACGACCGACATCGTGTTCGATGTGTGCGCGATACGACCAGGCGCGGCGGCTCGTAACGATTCTTTTAACCCCGTGAAACTACCAGTGAATATTTTATAACGTTACACAGCGTAGGAAGGAGCGTATTTTTCATTGCGCATTAATTACCGCTTAAACATGCATTAACGCGACAAGCTGCCGCTCATTTGAAATTCTAGCCGGAACAAAATATTTATTGACGTTAATCACGCTCTAACGCGGGTCGATAATGAAACGGAACTATGACGTTTTGCATTATAACGTCCTTTTCTGTAACGTATACGTATTTAACTATGCGCGTATTCCATCGCAAAATTCGTGCCTGGCAGCCTGTCAAGCCCCTTATTAATATTTATGAGAAAGTATAGCGAAATCGCGCGGCTCCCAGCAAAACGCTAAAGCGCTTTCAATCGCGCGGCCATGGAGTTGCCGTGTGTGCGGGAGCACAGCGCCCAGGATTAAACCGTTAAAGCTTGACACCGGTCGGAGTAACGTAAACCGCAAAAATTCAATAAACATGACTTTACTGTCGTGACAAAAATTACGTTA
The DNA here is from genome assembly GCF_000949405.1 of Vollenhovia emeryi. Lineage (NCBI taxonomy): Eukaryota > Metazoa > Arthropoda > Insecta > Hymenoptera > Formicidae > Vollenhovia > Vollenhovia emeryi. The sequence continues at coordinate 403,466 of NW_011967168.1, forward strand.
CGCGTGCCAATCGCACGCGCTCGTCTCCGAAAAGCGAAATTAAGATAAATCGCGGTAAGCCGTGCGCAGACAATATTCCGAGGGAAATTTATATATATTTACCGGGGATGAAGAGCGCCGACAAACGAGGTGAAGGTAAGCGACTGAATTGAGATGTGAGTCCTATCTAATCTCAAGAAACGTATATAATAACGCGTGGTACAGAATTAATTAAGAAGCAATAACGTCGATCGGGAAATTCAGCACGAAATATTCCGTGCTAGAGTTGGGGTATTACTCAAGGCCATCTATTAAATTTTACAAGTGTCCCAGAATTTCAAGGCACGTCTCTCAAAACATAGACAATTGATTCCCCGATACACTCTGTGCGACGTCCGAGAGTATAGATCTCCGTAGGATTATCTTGATCCAGTTTTCCCTAGGAACCATCCACTCATGTATTTCACTTCCTAATCCCGTCGTATGATTTGCACAAGGCGGTTCCACCCTGGGCCTGTATGCACCAAGGATTTCTAGCGGTAGTTTGACCCACGGGCGGTTACGCGGACACTGCCGGAACGTCCCAAAACTCTGACAAATTGAATACACTACGTCACAGGCAAGGCACTGGCCATATTTGCATTGCCGACCGGCGTGGATGGCATTAATTCGCTCGTGGGTAGCGGAACAAAGTTCCCGAGACGCACTAAACTAAACCGAGTGCTCGCTTATCAAATTGAATACTCGGCAAGATGTTACGTACGAGCGGCCGTTTAAGCCGGGTAAACTGTTCGCGTTTATTACTAGCGCGAGCGATACCAATTAGTGGATCTCACTCAGCTTCTCCCAACGCGGTCGCCGTTTGATCATCTTTTTCATTAACGAGTTTTCTTCGTCCCGAGTTCGTACCGCTCGCCGGAAATATGAACGTGTGCTACGGCACGGCGACGCGAGGGTAACTGCATTTACTTCTGCACCGAGTTTCACGCGACAGCGCTTCATGATAATCTTGGTAATCGCGTCTCTTAATGGACGTGGCGGATAAATTTGCGTTTAATGGATTCGCGGGTGCCTCTTTAATTTTCAAAGAACCCACGCGCAATTTCTAGCACTTACCACGCGACGGTCTCTCGCCGTTCGGGAATCCGGCGCGGTTGTACGGCGGAAACGTAGTAAAGAAATATACCCTATTATTATTACGCGTTACAGTTATTAATACCACTTGCTGGAATTACGACGATAATGAGCTTAATACGCTTAATTTTTCATCGTGCACCATACGTAGCGAGCGTACTCGCCGAATGTTCCAGATTCCACGTAACAAAGTATCGCTGGCCTTGATTAATTAACGCGCTGCACATTTCTTATTCTTGATATATTCAATACTTTTTATCATCAACTTATAACCCCACAGATATATCACGTTGCATATTTTTGCCGGTTAATTGTATAATATCTTCTTCCTATTTCTGCGATGTTATCGTATCGCGATAGTGCGCGGCTTCGGCCGAAGGGACATTAGTTTGGGCATCCGTGCGAAAACTAATTAGTGAACGCTAATTAGCTGCCTAATGTCCCGGCTAGCCGGGCCACTCGGTAATGGTTAAGGAACTTCTGCACGCTGGAGGTAACGTAAATTCGTTATGCTGCATGTGCACGGCTTAACTTTCCACGCACGTTTGCGACAAACGAAAACTACGAACTGCCCATCCGTCTCGCGATGCCTTCCGCCGACTCCTTTCGAGATTCCTTTTTCTCTTACTACCGCTAACGTCAATGAGAAACGACTTGACCGAGTACGTGACGGCCGCAAAATTGATTCACGGGTGAAAAGGCTATATTGCTTTACCGGTGCCGAGGGAGGAAGGACACAAAGTCGAAATCGGGGACGGCGCTCGATACATCGTTCGCGGAGAATTGTTTCGTGAAATTTTCGAAATTTCGCTCTGGTGGAAATTTTGAGGAGTATCGTCTCTCAATGTTATTTCGATTCCGCCCTCGACGGGCGATTGATTTCTTCTCACGTCTAGTATCTTCGTCTATTCGCTTGAGTTATTTTCGTTTTCCCGAGTAACGAGAACTCAAAAACGCGCGGCGGTGGGTCGAGCTAGTTGCAAAAAACAGTGTCTTTAATTAAATTCAGGCTCTGCGACGGGAAAAAGAATTAAACGCAGACTTTACAGCGTGCGGTGAATGACTTTTGTGAGCGTGGGGCTGTGGCTGCGAAGGTACTTCATGTAGAATAAATTAGATTATAAAAGAGAAAGCGCGGTAAATAATCGATCGTAAATATGTTAATGATGATTCGCTCGTCGTTCAAACCAGAAGTATCGTACAATATGGTTTTCCCCAATCGAGTAAGAGCGATTGAGAACACTTGCCAATGCGAAAGAGGAGGGAAACGATCGCGTTACTGGCCCAGATGTGTCGACGGTAGACAAACGTCGCGGTTTTCGATGCAAATGATTCATTCGTCTGTCGGCGGCATTCGCCGTAAGTTGACGGCCATTCAATCGACGTAATGAGAGCAAATTGCGAACAGTGCGATACTCGTTTCTCTTCTTTCGTGAAATGAACATCGCGATCCGTTTGAGCAGACACTCGACAATGGCTTAATGAGAACCGGATCCGCTTGTAAATAACTCATTTATGGATCCAACGAATTATTTAAACTGTTTTAACGAGAGCCTCCCCGGTACTTCGTGTCGGGCGCCTGTGTTTGGTTATCAAACGTTCGGAAGAAAAAAAAGGGAGAGAAAACGAAAGAGAAAGAGGCAAATGAAAAGATAAAACTTTCATGTCCTTTATTGCCCTCCTAGATGGCAATGAAATGAAGTGGAAGATGGAGAATGAGATAAAGAGGAGCGGCAAACGAACTAGAGATAAGAGGAATATTATCGCGAAAAAAGATGGCCGGTAACACAGACAACTTTTTGGTCATAATATCAGCAGATGCCACCGCACGAAATGCTCGCGTTTGTAACGAATTATGCACCGTTTCTGCGCAGGCAGATGACAGAGCTTATTCAACGTACCGATCGTTACGTGAGCGATAACGGAAATGGGAGCGAATGCGCGAGTGGATGATTAAAAAGATCATCAAAATGAATAAGTGCCTTTCTCCTCGGACAATTAAGGAGATTCCAGTTGAAAACTGGATTGTCTCAATTTTTTCGTTTTTTAATAGGATGCTTTAAACAATGATGCTAAAGCAATTGTTAAAGAATAATATTTTTCCAACAAAATAAGAAATTATCCCCCTTAATTTTTTTAACATAAAAGTAAGGCAAGGGAGGATTTTCGTAATAACGAAAGAATAATACGCAAACGAAAGAAATGTGCGAAACCACGATATTGTTTCGCGAGTTTAAAATAACAGACACGATTTCGACCGCGTAATATTGATGTAAGCACCGCTCTGAAATTTCCTTGAATTTTTCGTATTCGCAGATTTCGACGATCTTTACACATCACTTCTCATGGTAAACGTCGAACCGTTTAAAAATCGAGTCAGACGAGTCAGACGATGTAAGCGACGGCATCAATCGCGACAGCGAGAAGTAGAGACGCGGCCCGGAAGCGAAGAAGGAAGGAAAGACGAAGAAGCGCTTAAAAGAAGGCCGCGAAAATGGAGGTGAGATCGTTCGCTTTTCAGGCAGTCGATGCGGATCGCGATGGAAGGCGAAACGACGAAAGGGCGCAACATTGGGGAAGAATCTTCCGTTCCTGAGAAGGCTCAATTTGTCGCCACAATTTCACGGGCATCGCGTGCCAAGAATGCCGCTGAAAGGTCGACTATTGTTTTTCGATCCGCTTCGCGTCGCCTCGTTCAGCGTCTTTATTAAATGGACGAAGATGGAGAGGGAATTCTACCGTCACGTCGATCAATTGCTCGGACGCAATTTATCCCCCGTTTCGGATTATCCTGTCGCTATATATACCGCATGCCTATTCTGCACCTAGCACCGATGCATTCACGCGAGCGAGAACAAGTGTGGATAATTGGGCATTCACCTCTGTCCATTGTGAATTTATCTTTGGACATCTTTCTCTTGAAACTAATAGAAAGAACGACGAAAATTGCAGGATCGACACCTCTCTGGCAAAAAGGAAACTCGGAGAAATTTTTATTCTACTGAGGGAAGATAAGAAGAAACTTAACAAAATACTTTTAGAGAGAGGGAGAGGGAGGGAGAAAGAGAGCTTTCCAAATTTAAATCAATATTAACAATGAAATTTTTAACTGCTTTCCTTTAATTTTTTATTTTCTATGTCATTTTCTATGTCACGTTATTGTTATTGCTACGCTAAAGAAAAATCAGTGAAAGTTGGGGATGTATTCTTCTTCCCGAAAGAAATTGAGAGACATATGGAATTTGATGAAACAAAAAAGGGCTCAACTGGCAGAAGAAGAAACTAGAGGTAAAAGAATGGGACACTGTGATGGATAGCACACAAACAAGAAGAGAGAAGATTGGCAGAGTAGCTGTCGATTCTTCTTTCTTGAGCCCTCCTTCTTTTCTTGGCTTCATTAGCTTCGCGATAATTGGCCACGCTCGTAATTCGTGTTCGCAGAGTGCCCGCCTATTCCTAACAAAATTATCCCTTAAAGACCATCCACGATAAGAAAGCTTTCTCGGGATTTGATGGATTGAAGAAGAAATATTTCTTGACCGAAATTTTCGGAAGATTTGATTGATATCACTTAGGAAAATACAGATGTCAGAAGAAACAACTGTGATTTAACTTGCGAATCTTCATCATTTTTTCGTTGCTTCGGTATTGCTTTGTGCTACGTATATAGATCGCGTTTTTACCATAGAATATGTGCTTTGATATTTCAACATTTTTCCAAATAGGGATTTTGTTTAAGAAATTATATTTCGTAACTTCTTTGACTTGCATAATAGAAAAACGTTTCTCTTAAAATTTATGTGTATCTTTGAACTTTCCGTTCACTTTTGAACTCTATTCCCTTGAAAATTGCATGACATACGTGCGAGTAATTCTCTCAGTCTTATAGACTTGGGGACACTGTCCATATTCGCCTCCTACACGCGTCCCTAATAATTTTTTCTTCAAGTAACTTCCTCGCATTGATTTATCACGCTTTCGATTGTCTGGCGATTCCCACGAGGCCTACTAGGTTATAACTTTCGCAAACGGTCTTTTACCCCCTACTAAATACTTAAAATGACCGACAAAGTTTTAAGGGAAAAGTTACGGGAATATTCTGCGTTTTTTCATCTTTCAACTTGCATGCATCTTGAATTATTCAAGCGTAGTTGAATTTCGATGAAAACTTGTAGCGATCGCCACGGTGTGTCGGATAATTTTTAAGATTTAAGACTATGTTTAGAATCTAAATGCGAATTTCCAATTGAATCGTGACATTTGAATGGCGACTTGTGTGTTAAATAGACCTTTATCGTTAATATAGAGGCAAATTAATTTAGTTTGACTCTTCTAGATCGCTATATAAAGACATTTCTAATCGCATAATCAGGTCAGATGCGAATCATTTGATTCAGTCGTTTCACTAGAACAAGAATACCGATCCCGCAAATTATTTAAAGAAAAATTAAATCAAATTTTTCTGAATAAAAGAGAAATGTCATAGATAAGTTAATAATCTTTCTTCTTCTACGGAAGTTTTTTACTGTGCAATTGTTATATGGTCAATATTTAATCAATGTTTATTACGAGGAATATTTAACACGACTAGCAGCTTTATGTGAACAAAACATCATTTAAAATTTACTCTGGCTACAAATGAATCGCTGTTCACCACGATAGAATAGATAACCGCTGAATTACGATGCAAATTCTCATGCATCTCTAGTAAAGCTAAAATTATCGTACGTTTTCTATGCAACACTTACCGATTACGGTGAGATAAACAGGATGACCGATGGGTGGAGTCGTGGATATTTGGCACTCGTAGATACCAGAATCCTTTCGCTGCGGATATCGTATTCTCAGAATCCATTCTTCTGTATGGGATGTGTGCATAGCCTCGAAACGTTGATCGCTTGTGTAAGTGTAACGGCCGACTGTCAGCAAGTGAATGTCACGATGCCTCACCCATGAAACCTAAGAGAGACACAAACAAGCAAATGTCAGGTTAAACATATTAATGTGTACAGAAAGAATTGATTTTCGATCACATATTGTATCTCATGCTGTTCTATAGCGCCAAATTAAAGTGGAATTGCGGTAGCCATAAGTGTTTTCGCGAAAAATCCACGGTTAACAAGAGGCTGACAAAAAAATGTCGGTTCCTACAATCTAAATGCAGAAATCTTGAGTTACCGCGAGCTGCGCGTATTGCTAACTATCACCGCTCCTCACACCCTGTTGCTCGTAAGATTGGACGATAAAACTTTATACTCTCCCTTTTCCTAGCCCCGAGAAATTTACGAGTGCAGTAGATTCGCCGCAGCTGGAATACTTCATGTCTTTGTTTAATGCTATATAACCCCGTGATGTATGACTACAATCTCGGAGCAACGACGACTCCCGTACTCTGCAATTATTTATAGGCGAATAGGCGCGGCAAATTTGCTCGCTTAACTTCTATTAGAAATTATGAAACGGAAATGTAAACGCGAATAGGCCCGTATGATGTACGACATGAGATATATTAATCGAACAATTTCAATATAATTTAATAAAATATTGTTAAATTACGTTAAACAGTGTCGTAAATAAGGCATTGCTCAAGTGTCGTTTGACACCAATACGATAATAGTATGGTTGAACATCGTAGAAAGGGTGTAAAGTGACATTCGCCAAGTTTGAATGATGCTAAGAAGTTCTTGAAGCCGTTAATTAGAGCAGAATCCAACCGATTATTCGGAGCTGTCATAACATTCGTGACCTGTGCAATTTCCCCACGTGTTGGAAATTACATCGTAACGACGAGCCTGGGCGCTTTAATAACTTGGATGATTTTTGCTACTTTAATAGATTACTTTAACAGTTTACATTAGTCTGCAAACTGTGCGAAAAACGTGCTCGTTGATGATTCATATGCAATTTCGCGAGAATCGTATTCGTTAAGCCGCGCCTTACTGTAACATTTATCAACAGCTAAAAACAATACTGATTCTCATTCCATCAAATATCCAAGCATTTAATTATGTAAAAATAACAATGAAAGAAGGTAATTTTAATTAATTACCCTTATGTCTGTAAACTCATTGCCAGGTATTGTATACTAATTCATTTAATACTCGGTAATCTGTCTACCTTTATTTTAATGCCTGCATTCGAAACAAAGTCTTGTATTTCATACAATTGTTCTCATAAAGGTTAATTAATGTAAGCCGCGGCGCAAGTATTAAATCCCTTCCTAAATGTAGAATAGAGACAGGGAATTTCAACTTTGTTATTTTATGAAAATGTTGCACACACGCAATATTGTTTTCCACATTGCGCTAAAATACGCTGCGCATGTGTGCGCCCAAATGGTCGCGGTGTTGATCAACCGCGAGGTAAAACTCACGGATGCGCACTTGCGCCTGAGTATTATCGGAAATATAAACTGCGAGAGCTCCCCCGATTGTCGATCTAATGCGATTGCCGGCGTCGCAGTTAATATACTTTTTCGCAAAAAGAAGGCATCGCCTATACCCCGGTATACTCGGGGGAAACTTTTTCCGCGTAATAAAATTCACGATATGCGCGCGCGAAAGAGAGAGAAAAAGGAGACACGGTCGTGCACGGCTTCGGCAGAAATATGCGAGATAAAACCCAAGAACGCACCGTGACTGCCATAACGGCGATTGCTGCTTCTCCTCTCTCAAATCTTTTTGCGTACGCGGGGGACCGACTTTCAGAGTTAATATCATCGCGAGAGTGCCGCTTATTCTTGCCTGCCGGGGGGCGCAACTTTTTCACGTAACTTGATCGTTTTCAGCTTCTTCATATCCTGGCGCGAGCCAGAGACCGTGCGTAATTTCGTCCGACCGAGCATTTCCATTGACACTCTCTCTCGCGACATAAATATACATGCGCGCACACGTGTGCCCATACATATCCAGGTGGCGAGACATTAATACAATATCGTATTGTTATCAATGTCCGTTTTAATAGAGTGTTAATTACCGCGGTAATTATACTTTCCTATCGCGTGTATCTCTATAAATAAATACGCAATGTCAATGAAAACATATTAGACAGCACATACGTAGCTGCGGCTGACATAAATGCGAAGACCGAGCTTTGCATAGAGATGAGACTCTGGGATTAAAACTGTGACCTCCCGACCGAGTCTGCATGAAGACATAGTCTGACAAAGATCGTCCTTTTCTACTTAACCGCTACGATAATCCCCGAGTAGTGCCGTGAACCGTTAATACTAGAGATCGAGGACGCCCGGAGGTCCCAGAGTGGAAGATAAATTCCCTGAGGGCCGTGTCCGCCTTCGAGTTAATTTACCGACCTACTCGAAACACTGATTTAACCGCGGAGGCGAAAAAATTCGTCTTACGGCCCGATGCAAGCGGAACCGATTTAACTTAATCAATGATGGAAGCCTGCGTCGAAATTGAGATCTCGGTGGTCGCGCGCGGTATTGCGATAGTGGCGACGATAATTGCATAACTGGAATAATAGCACGGAATTTTCGTTCCTAGCTAATCCACGGGAGAACCCGCCATTCCCTCTTCCTGCTTTTCGCCCCGACAAATTACGATGTAAACATCGCCGTTCCCGACATTCGTTACATTTTCATCCTGCAATTCGCGAATCCCGCAAACAAGAGATGCAGTTTCACGTAACATTTCGAAAATGTTGTCGACGCCGCGCGTCTCGGCTCGTCGCTCCCGAATCACGTGCATTATTCGGGCAAGCCTATCTCGCGTGTTTGCGGCTTGTCGGTGGTTGTGTTCTCCTGCCAATACCTCGTGTCAAAATTTCAATTGCTACGCGCAAGGCTTAAGATTTGCTCGCAATTCTGCGAGGAGCGTGTCGGTAATTCTAACGTTACGTGCAACTTTGCGATTATCGTCAACGATAAAATTTCATTTCTTCATATTATCTGCGTTTGTAACATAAAAACTTTAACGTCCGTTTAAAAAAAGGACTGTTTCAACTCACCGTTTTGTTTCCGAGATTTTTCACTCTACACGCCAGTTGAACAGTTTCTCCAGCCAAGCCGGTGATATTGGACGGCACCGTGGTGTCGAAGTACGGATCAATTTCCGATGTTGTGCGTTCTTCAAAGGTATCCGCCATGAAAACGCGCGATTCATGCGCGGTGATGTTCTCTGGAAAAACTATTCCAATTTTTGTGTTGGTAAAAACATTTCTCGCAAACACAGAGCAATTGTCGTATCTTAATACAAAAGATGAACGCAGGAATAATTATCGCGCGATTATATTGTTCAATTAGCTAATCACCGATTCAACGTTATAATGCACCGATTGACTTCTAAAGAGTGGCTAAAGTGATTAGTACAAGCTCATTGTATGCTCGAATATGATAAATAAAAATATTTTATCTCAATTCTTCTTCATATCCTCGATCGCTATTTTGCGGAATATACGGCCCGTCAAACGATAAGAGAGGAAACCGATTACTTTAGATTGAGCACTGCAAAGAGTGCGTGTGCACCGTTTATCTCGGTAATTTTAAATGGAGAAACACGACGACGGTGCCATCGGCACATCAGATCTATGCGAACGGCCTCGTGCAGGCAACGAAGCTTCGTAAGTACACCGTCGAACAGGTCGTACGTATCCTGCCCCGCACTGCGGCAAATGCAATTTCGCCCGGGTGAGTATATCTCCCGTGTTCGCGGATCGTGAGAGCGCGATGTGCCGCGGAGACTCGTACGTGCGTGGCGGAAAAGCGAAGTCATGTCTATTTGCATAAAAGACGTTAGCGACTTGCCGCGTCGAGTGATTACCATTCAAATCGCAATCTTCCCCGGTGGAAATAGTTCGATAGTATTGCAAACTGCTACTCGTACCGAACGAAAACGTCTGGATTTGTACTCGGCGACTTCCGGCTCGAGGTAAGAATCGCGCCGGAATGTCCTCTCGACCGGCTTCAAACTTCACGTCCGAGATTTCACGCCCCGATAATCCATGCAAATTAACCAAATTGCCGGCATTGTATCGCCTTTTGTTCGCTTTCTTTCTTCGCATGTATCACATGTACGATTATATTGTAACCCGACTGGATTTTTATTTTTCTATAGCTATCAGAGCCAGCTTTTGTGCTTTTAAGGATGAAAATTAAGAAACTGCGCGAGGATAATCGTTGCCCAACGAATTTATCGGACGGAACGATGAAGGGGTTGAGAGGGTTTATTTCCAAACCATTTTTCGCCGTGTCGCTATCCTATTACTGCGATACGCTTTAAATATGCCGTAGAAGCAGGCATTTTTCGTTCGCGTGCTTGTTCGTGACGGAACGATCTTTTTTCCCCCGGCACAGCAACAGTTTAATCGGCGCGGTGTCTCGTACTTTAATGCAATATACGTTGCACGAAGCTGTTAAACCGTTAATAAACGATACGGTCGGTTGAAAGCACGGTCTTTCTCCTGTCGGGGTGAGCACCGCGCCCGACTTTGATAAAGTGATAACGATTCCACGGTCTGTATCCTTTAGGTCGTAGACCAGAGGGAGGGAGAGAATGAGATGAGTTTTGCGAGATGAAAGGCCCAACTGAACAAGGGAGGCCGAACGGGGCACCCTCGCCTAAGCTATTTACTGTAATAAGCTTGGCGAGCCCTCAAGAGGGAGAGGGTCCTATGAAACTCGCAAATTAACCCCTTCCATACCCTAAGTGGCCTGGCAAAAGCCCGGGGTTTAGCAACCAGTTAAATTATTAGTATTCCTCTTGCCGTTTCGGGATCCTATAAAAGTATTCTCACTTGTGTATACCCTTCCGAAGTTAAAGGGCTTTCCGGTTGCCCCTCAGCTAGCAAAGATCATCTTTCACACAGCAAACTCTTTTCTCAGGATAAATTAAAATTTGTTTAAATGGAAGAAAATTAATTTTACTATATTTATGATGATCATACATGAAGGGAATTTTCTCTTAAAATTTACCTTGAAAATCATGTAATCGTGGGACAACATGGCATTTTCAAGAACTTTGAGAGTTGAAATTTTACCATGCGTTTTACTAGTAAAATGTGTACGAAGTGTAATTACTAGTAAAATGTATGGTAACATTTCAAAAAACTCAAAATTTAGAAAATTGCTAGACGACGCTTGTCTGGCAAATTCTAATTAAAGAAATTTCTTGCGAAAAACATTACCTCAGACAGGGTTTGAACCTGGACCTACCTACACTCTGGGCGGGCGTCTCACCAATTCGACCACTGAGGAATGTGGTAATATTTATCGTAATAAATAGTACTACTGTTGACATCTTCACGTTAATTTTTCTGCTAGAGTGTAGGGAGGTCCAGATTCAAACCCTGGCTGAGGTGATGTTTTTCGCAATAAATTTCTTTAATTAGAATTTGCCAGCCAAGCGACGTTTAGCAACTTTCTACATTCGTTAACCATGTACTGGCGTCAAATAATTCTTTACTCTCAAAATTCTTTAAAATACTATGTTGTCCCACGATTATCGATTTTCAGGATAAATTGTAAGAGAAAATTCTCTCCGTGTGCTTTACGCTTGAAAATAACTAACTGCAATGTATTACAGTATCAAAATTTAAATGCTGAAAGAAACATTAAAGCAAGAGAGATGAGGTTATTTAGAAAACTGCATTCTTGTAAATCGTTATTGATCTGCATTTTGCGCATTTCCGTGAAACGTGACTCTCCGCGTTGCCAAGTCCTCCGCGCTATTGCGACGGAAGAAAATTTTGATCGTGTAGTTCGTTGGGAAAGGCTGAGGAGTACCGTCGAATGGAAACGTCGGCACTCTCGAGAGCATCTCGCAGTGAAAAATTTGGAAACGTCGTTCGTCGTTATACATATATGTACTCGTCTATACCTCCAGAAGAAATACCGCCGGTAGGCGAACTACCGTCTGCGCGGCGGAAATCGCAGAGGGGATTTTCTAGCCGGAAAAGTCGCGCGTAATCGGCGGAATAATATTCGCGCCGTTGTTCAAACAACCGGAACTGCTCCGGAACGGTTGGGGGCGAATGAGGGAGAAAAATGGTCGAGTGAGAAAATAAAATGAAGCCGGGAAAGGCGACAGTGTATCTCAAAGGGAGGAGGGGGGGAAAAGGAGAAAGGAGGAAATCGTCGGAAGACATGTCGCGAGAATTCCTGCGCGAGCCGGCATGCGGTTGAAAATTCCGCGGAAATGGATGTATCGGTGCCGGGCTGCCGGTCGCGACGTTGACGATCAGGGTCGACGGATGCGCTCGTTTCTCTCGGATTTTCGATGCATGCGGAATGCACCGGAGGCGAAACATTATTTACATCTTATGCTAGCGTTGGCAACCCCGCGGATTGGAACCCCCTCGATGCGCTTTGGTTGTAACGCTCCGTGAGAAACGCCTGCCGCCAGAAAGAGAGATCTATACCGAATGCGGAGAACGTTCTCTGTATAGGACGACTCTTCGTCATGAAACGTACGTTGGCGCGGCTTCGTTATTCGAGCGAGTCATATCCGACCGGCACGATCAAGTCGAGAAATCGTTTATCGCACTAACATAAATACGTCGCCATCGGTGCATTCAGATCGCAGCGTTCGAAATCGGAATGAAAGGGTGACGTTTAACGTTGCGTAATTTCTATATTGCAGGGCAGAATTAGTAAAATTTTGTTACAGCCAACTACTTCTCAAATTTCAAGTAATATTTCGCAAAAAGGAAAACAGCTCGCTTAGCAATATTCTCATAATGGCTAACAGCGCTGAAATAATATTCGCTTCGTCTCTAAAGCATGCTTGGCACGTTCGAGTGGAAAATGTAACAAGGTAAAAAATTGAGAGATACAGCAAAGAGAACTGTGAGCGTACATAGGATGAAATATTTACTAATTACATATTTTTACTCATTGCCGTTTCTTGAATCTGTTTTCGATGCATTATTTGTAGCAAACGTGTACTGAAAAATGGTACTTTTTCCACTATATTACTAGTAGCTGCTACTTTGATAATTAACAGCGATTTAATTCAACATAAATTTAATGTTGATATTGAAAATTGTTTAATTTGACCTTTAAATGGTTTTTAATGCCGTTAAAATTGTCGAATAATTTTCGATATTAAATATCGCAGAAAAGATTTCGCAAAAGGTATCTCGTACGCGCATCGTCTTGAAAAAGAGACTACCCTCGGAGGAAGTCGTAAGACGACTGGAAAGATCCCGTGGGAATAATATCCACCCCTCGTTGTTCAAACAACTGGGACGAGAGAGGTTGAGGATAGAGGTGGTTGGAAAAAGGAGCAAGAAGCGCAAGGCAAAATGGAGAAGTCAGGGACGTGCAGCTTCGGGTACAATAGAACGTCATCTACGAAGATGTTAGCAAAACATACATCGAATGTTCCGCGACCAAGTATGACGTTTCGGGAGAAAAGGGAACCTCTTTTAAGCCGTTTACGAAAAGATTACTAAGCTTACGGATGTTCCAATAATATCTTACTTGATAGATTTACGTGTTCCAACGGCGACGAAAATGCAATTACTTACGTTATTACAGCATGTGTAATATTATTACTAGCAGCTTTGTAAGACCTTTTAAAGAGTAGTATGCCGAAGACTGAGTCTAGGATTGTAAAAATTAATTAAAAAGTAATACGGCATTCGAGATAGACATTTTAGAAGCCGTTCCAAAGCACTTAAATATTGTTTGAAACTTAAACGGATTGCATACAGCCGGCCAGCGTGGATCTGTGAACTACTTGGTGGGCTATATCATGAAAGATTATCGAGAAAGAAGAAACTGTCGTTGGAAGAAGTCGTTGAACGACTTGGCGAGCCGCTCGGGAATAACGTTCTCTCTTCTCCTGCGTCGGCAGGGAAAAGCGCGGCTAGACAGAAAAGTCGTGGAGGGTCTCGAGGTACAGTTACGAGGGTGTGTGTACGTACATACGTCGAAAAGCCCGAAAAGTACAGCAGAAATTCTGCGAAAACAGACGTCGACGATCGAGGCTGATGGATGCACCGCGCCCGTGCATTTTAGGGCTCGCCGCGAGAAGAATGCATCGCAAGCGAATGCCACTTGCGAGTCTCGCGCGGTTCTACCTCGGTGACACGGTGAATATCGGCTCTTTTCCTCCGTAAAATACGCCCGAGTTATTCTCGCGATGGCGCCGCCTACGTGGCAAACATAATAGAATTTTTGATTTCCGAAACGAGAGGAGGGATTTTGTCAGAGATTCCCAAGTTTTTCCAGTTGGCGTTGCACGGGGTGCACAGTGTTCGCGGAGACCGACTAAAATAATGTGCAACGTTGTACACAAGCGGATTCTACGCGCGGGAATTGCAAGGCTCCTGATGCATTCTTTTATTCATTTAATTCGTAAGTATGTTTGGACGGTACACGAACATCTTCGAGTGATGGATGAGGGGTGACATTATTGCGAAGGGAGACCGTTGTCAATTAATGTGCGAAATTGCACTGTGCCATTCCGCTATGGAATTTCATTAGACTTCCAGCAAGCTGAAGCTATGCGTAATATTGGCACGGAAGACATATCGGAGAAATCATTTAGATATCTTCTGATTCTCTAAAGACGCTTCGCGCGTCTACAAATGGGAATTACTTTTACGTTGACTAATTCGAGGGCATTACGAGCATCGGTTGTTTGCGCAGAATCGCGTAAAAATATAACTCCATTTTCTCAAAGTTGCCTTTTATCGGCGGATATCTTGCTGCAATAGAAGGGATAAAAAAATACCCGAGAAAAAGTAGCGAAGCTATTTCAACCATTCTTCCCGCGATTTCTCAAAATACAGCTTCGATAAAGTTCCTCCCGAGCAACAGCATCGAGAATCGATACGTTCTTTTCAGCGTCGAGCGCCAGTGGCGATCTAATTTCGTCCTCGTGCTTGCGACCGTTTTCGAATTCGAGCCTCGCGGATATTATCGTAATCCTTGCATCGGGATATCGTCCGGTGTTTGGTGTCCCATGGTATTGGTAGACGTTTCTATTCGCATGTCCTTTGCATGGTTGCGAGTGTCTACAAATAAGCGCACCGCGATATCGTCATCAACCCCATGCTACCGGTAATGCACCCCTTCTCGTCCTTGCCGTCTTCGTCATTGTCGTCGTCGTTGTTGCCGTTGCCGTCCGCGTTATCGTCTTCGCCGCGTCGACCTCGCTCGTAACAGCGTCCGAAGCAACCAACATCTCGTCCACACACAGCTTCTCGCTATTTCCTGCAGTCCGCCACTGTTGTACTAACAGTAAAATGCAAATAGTCCGGTGTAAATGTGGCAGAATAGCTTGCAGCGCTCGTCGGCTGTTTACGAAACCGCGCACTTACATACGTTCGGTTCTCTCTCCGCTTAAAAATAACACCGAGACGGCAGGCTGATGGTCCGCGTTTTGCACCGCGCCAACTTTTCTACATGGCTCGGCGAATTTTATCCAGCTGTTAAGGACATCCGAAATCGCGAGAGACGTGAGTGGCGCTCGGGCGAAATTTCAAGCAGCGGCCCCCGGCTGCCATCGAGGAGGAGCGTCGCGAAGTAAATCACACTATTTCCGGGCTATCAGATTATGCGGCTTAATGTGCCCCTGTTATCTCGCAGTTCCCTCAAACATGCCGCAAAACTTGGACGATCAAGGTCGATACACCTTACGCACCCCGTTGCGCGAAATAACAATAATCCACAATTGCGACGTTCTCTCATTCGTTTACGAACAGGATACTACAGTCGAAATATTATCCTCCGCACGTTTTTTGCCAAGAGAGGAGGAAATAACACGCCGCGGAGACCAGATAAAAAGCAATGACCTGATGGAGCATGCAGATGCGCCGATTGCGTTGCGTTTCTACCCCTGCCTCTTTGTTTCTTTTTTTACTCTAGCCAAACGCGGTATGGCCGTTTGGATTTAACCTAGTTTTACGAGGGAGAGGGCAGTGCCCACTAGGGA
This sequence comes from Vollenhovia emeryi, assembly GCF_000949405.1. NCBI lineage: Eukaryota > Metazoa > Arthropoda > Insecta > Hymenoptera > Formicidae > Vollenhovia > Vollenhovia emeryi. Next base: position 419,479 of record NW_011967168.1, read on the forward strand.
ATACTCGGTGAGATAGAGGATGTAGTTATGATAAAAGACACCGCGGAAGAACGGGGTGGTTGTAAAATAATTTCATTTCTCTCGCGTAACTTGGAACATTTACGCAGCAAGAGTGTGCATAGACGCCCTGGTTAATGTCATTCTATAATCAATTTCAGATGAATTTTCTCCAATGAAAAAGTGTCACGGATAACTATTTTTATTTCTCCCAAGTTTTCTCCCCGTCCTTTAATACACGTGCAAACGTTGCATTGTCATTGAAAACGTAACGCTAATATTAGCAAAAGTGTCGAGTGAAATTATCGCTTAGAAAAAGTTTAAATGAAATAAACTTGAGGAAAGTTGTGCATTCGCGGCGTCAATATACCGTGTTAAATTTGTGACGATAAGAAAACCCTATCTTCTTGTCATTATCTCCCACGGTAAATACGCTTCTATCCGTTATTAAACACGACATAATTAATCTGAAGCACCTTATATTCTATCAAGCAAAATGAGAAGCTCAGCGAGAGAAAATTCGACGCATTTTCAGAGACACAAGGTGATTTCGTTTTAATGACAGAACTTGATAACTTCGTCACGGCGGTAACATACGTAGACACGGGAAATCGTGCAGCGGAGGAATCGCAAAAGTTTTATCCCGCGCATTTTTTGCGACAAACATAAAAAAAAGTAACTTAATATCTTGCGGGGCGCAACGCCGCCGGGTAGACTGTCTCGAAAGAGTTAACTCGCGGTTCTGAAAGTTTCGCTCACGTCGCGGTTGGGCGTAATGCGGAACGAGTACGGACAAAAAGGAAAAGGAGGCGTCGATATCGATGGAAAAGCGATGAAGTACGCGAAGACATAAGAAAGAGAATATACGGTGTCGGGCGTGTGGAAAATCGTCGGGTGTTCTTGCGCGCTGATCGATATTTGCTTCACGTTTCGCCCCGCGGTACATGGTCTTTATCGGTGCCATTATCCATTGCATATATATATACGTGTGTATATACATATATGTATATGTATATTCGCCTCGGAATGTATATTGCTACATTGATTACATTTGTCACGAATTTATGACTTACGTATGATCAATAAAAAGCAATTAAGATATAACAATTTCAAATTACAGCTCCCATTAAATTCTTGTGACGTAAACGCGAAACAACAAGAAAATACCTTTTTTCTCGGCTTTCATTGTTACTGTAAATTTTCACCAGCGGTGACAAATTTATTCGCGCACATGTGCTATTATTATTTCCGCTAGAGGTAAATTCTATGGATATTTTTCGAGTTACATATTTCAAATTTTGTTTTTCACGTTTTGTATAATTGCATGATATTCGCATGAAGCGCTTTAAAATGGTTTAAAAATTAATTTAAAAAAAAAATGTCAGCGACACGCTAATGTTGTTTGCGCTGATTATGTCGTTGTTAATACACCGCGTTTTCGGTTTCCCCACGCAATTCACGTAGCCGTATTGGCGTTGCGTTATTTTTGCGGGACAAAAAGGCGCGTGATGGATGAAGTGCGCGCGAGCGTCCTTACGTTGCAAAATTCATTTTATCCCCGCGTCTCGACTCGGCACGTGGGTGAGCCGCAATGGTGTAAAACATTATTCTACATTACACTTCACGAGGTGGAGAGCGCTTGGTGAATTATTCCGGTGGCTTCTTCTTGCCGGGTCGGAGGCGGCGGTAGAGCGAAAGGGCGCACCAACACGCGTGGAATTGCAGTCGGCGATATTGCCACGCGAGTGCATTATCCGCTTGAATTATCACGTGTTTAATGACCGGAGTTTCGAATAAAACAAGATTTCAGACAATCCCTCGCGGCGCAAACAGCTTGTCGTGTTTCCGAACTAACAATCTGTCGCGCGTGGATTTTTACTGTAGCGAGATGAATTTCTAAAACGGCACGATTTGTCAAGTAAAGCATTCGCATATCTAATAAAAGTTTTAGCTTTTATACCTCATTCACGTTTTAATAATTTCGCAGTGAAGCATGAAGTTTTTATTATTGCTTAATTAAGCTTCACGCAAAAAGCTTTGCGTAACATTTTCAGCTTGCGAACAATATTACGCAGATTTTTCTCTATTTTTCGAGTCTGCCGTCGCGTGTTATTCAACGCGAAGCTCTGTAACGCGATGTCACATCGAAAACTCTTTGAGCCAGATAAACACGTTAAAGGCAGGCAAGACTTTGCGAAAATATAAACGACGTTTGTAAAACGCCAAAACGTCATGGTGATGTAGCCAAAAGCCGAGGGGCTCGAGCGTGGTAGAAAGTGGTATAGCCTCCCGCGAGGGAGAAAGAGAAAGAGGGCTTGTTGGTCCAAGATTATTGACCCAGAGCTCGTTCGGTGTGTCTGAAACTAGGCAGGTACGGCTTTTTGTGCGCCATAAAGCGCCGCGAGTAATCTAGAAAAGGGCTGCGCCTGATTCAATCAAACCGACAGTGGAAGTGACGTTGCCTACCGAGACAGCCTCTGAAGACAGAGGGTTTGATATTAATATGAAATTGCTCTCGGTCACCCTCTTTCTCGCGTCTTGGGGATTCCTTACGCGCACAATTACCTAGAGTTAGGATAACCAGGTATTTTCTCAGCCGCTGATCCAGCTGGGTTACAAGAAAATATAGGATGTGATGACGCGATCAAAATTCGCTTCAGAGATTTTGAATAAACTTGCTGTCTAATGTAAGCGGTGCATGTTTCTTACGAGCTTTATCATCCGTTAGCTATGACCCACACCCTCAGAAAGGATTTCTCTTACCGGGACAAAAAATATTCTTGGCGCATCTATATTTCTCACAACCACATTTAGTATAAAAATAAGACGATATCAAAATAAAATCTATAATTCTTCTCCTCTATCGAATTCAAAAGGATTGATTTACTATATTGGGACGAGAGTAACTTATATGTATAAATGTAAGTGTATACATTCTTGCGTTTAGAATAAATTTTCCCTCCATCTTACAACGCACCAAGTTGGCACCACGATATTCGACAAAAGACGATACATACTATCATTTCTTCTAGATTTTACAATTTTTCATTTAAGTTTAAAATATTCCTTTCTCTATAATAAACATCATTGGCGCTATATCGATCCTATTTTATGATACATTCAAGTGTATTAGCATTGGAAATTTTTTCTGTGGGTGCAATTAGGCCTGTGTCATTTCGTAAAATTAATCGTATGCGTGCACGTATTATTTAAATAAAATTGTTTACCTATTCTTCGTAATTGTAACATAAACTTTCTATAACGTTCCATTTACTAATAACTTACAGTTTACGTGTGAATGAGAATCATGAATTTTTATCAAAGTGTATCCTTTAAGTGAACGATGCTCGATAATTAAGCTCGCTCTTTCATTACGATTATTATCGTTGTACCAACTTTTGCATTTATAATACAAACGCGTCAAAGAGCCACGATCGAGCTCCGGAGTTTTTCGAGACATCAAAATGAATCTATCCTGAGGAATAAAATGGGCACCCCTCCTTCCTCATTAAGAACTTTTTCTACTTTTTCCATTCGCGAACAAAGGGACGGCTGGCGATCTTTATAATATCTCTTTGATACTTATGGATCGATTGACCGAATAAGACTTGGCATTCTCCCTCTTTTTACAGAATTTTAAAGATCTTTTGCGTCACGACGACGTCTCTTGATTTTTGCTCCGTCATATTCTAATCTCGTCTACTCGCCTACTTTTTTTTTGCTTTAAACCATTCGCATTTTTTTCAATTATTACAAACGTTAAGATATTAGTCGCTTACAAAATGTAGTGATTGCAATCAATTTGCAATCTCTTCTGGATTACAAATTAATTGAAAATTTAACTCTACATATCATGTACATATTCGATATTAATTCGTTTGTTCATACCGCATGTATGCATACTAATTGCAAGTAAATTATAGACTTTTTCAATGTTATTTCAGCATCGCTGATTTATTGTGGTTTCTTATTTTACGTACACGAGAATTGATTTACCCTAAAGGCTGGATAGACGCGCGAAAGTGTCTCCGGGTCGAACTTAAAGCATCCCGAGACGTTTGCTACGAGATGTAGCAGTTCCACCCTCGGTCGAGGGATGATTTCCTATATCGTTACGTCGTTCACCGGTTCCGCCGTTACGAGTATCGATAGCTAATTCGACAGAAGGATCGAGGTTGAAGGATGAAGTGAGACCGCGCCAATCGTTTCGCGGGGATATACGTTTCGACTATCGTAAAAGGGGAATATGAGATGGAGGAGTAGCGTCCTTTCTATCGCGCGGCGGTTACGTTACCACAAAATTCTCGGAGGATAGCTGCAACAGACACGGTTGCCATACCACTTCTTTCATCTCCCGGGAGAAAATGTAATTGTCTCGCTGATATTATCGCAAGAGCGATTTTTACGTGATAAAAAAGGGGGATGGTCATCCTTAAATTACGAGCAAGTGAAAATCACGAGGAATATTTCACTTTATCTTACGTGTATTAAAAGCTGCGATGTGTGAAACGGTCCGCGTGCATACCGTTTTTAAATATATTGTAATATATATTTGTACGTAAAGAAAGGATAAAGTAGTTTAATGTAACGTCATCCTCTCTTTTAGGTGAAAAACCCGTATTTCATAAAAGTTTCAGTAAAGCGTCCCCCAAGAGTTGCATATTCATAGAAAAGATTGGATCGCAGTTCTGAGATTTTGTCTGCGCTCGTTGGCACAGCTCCAATATTAATCTTACAAAAGCCAAGGAAACATGATGGAAAATTAATGTCTTTTCCGAAATACGTATTAATATAAGGACAGCGGTCTTTGTTAAAACTGAATTCTTACAGAGACTAAAACGCTCGTTAAGGGAAATTTACTTTCCCATTTTTACGATTCGTCCGCACCGATACATTATTAAAGTACACTTGGAAGAATATCGTTTGCGTATACCGTGAGATATTTGCTATCGGAAGGTCTTCATAAATTATACGTTGCGCATATTACTGACGAGCGTTATGTATATATTTGCGAATTACGTTCATATTGTACGTTGCACGTTGCTGTTTCCCAACTCGAGTTAATGATCGTAATTAACGTCGATATTACAAAAGCGAGAATATTCTGTATCGATCGGAATAAAACAGCGACACGGAGGTACAACGAACAAAAAACAAGAAGAGAGGGGAGTTCTTTTATTGTATTCTGAGAGCGATATGCGATAGCATTTTTGTCGTTCGTCCCGATGACCGGCGTCGATCTATACGCGGCACGGTAGCCGTTATAACGAGCTCGGTCCGAAGCGAGGCTCTCGTGCACTTGTCCAATGAATTCGTTTAATGGAAGCATTAGAGCATACCTTTCAGAACACGTTTTCCGGAGGAACGCCATCGCGCCTGTTTTATGCCGCGCCGCAACAATGCACCTGCACGGAGAGGAACTCGTCTATGCTAACGACATTTTATGCGCATGGAGACGGAATTGCCTTAACGTGAAAATCCCCTTCGAGTTCCGAAACCGATGTTGCTTTTAATCACCATTTTCCCTTCCTACATTTCGAGGCCTTTTTCTTCCCCCCTTTCTATTGTCTAGTGACCTGAGAAATTTCGTGAGAGATAGCCTTATCAACAATGTTCCGCGTTCACGCCAACAGATTATTGCGATTTGCCTCTAATAAAAAGTATTGTTCTCGCGCTACCTGCAATATATAAATAATTCGTATAAACAACAGCGTGCTCTCGTTACACACGGATTCGCTTTAAGTTTTTCTACATATAGAATATTTTTCCGTAAAAATCTCGATAGTTTCCGTACTATAGATATGCGTACACATCGTTAATTTAGAGAGCATTCAAAAGAAGAATCGCAAGTAAATGCGAGGCATAATTGTTCATCTTCACTTTAACATTGTACTTTTTATGCTCGAACAAGAACAATTAATGTGTAGACTTTTATTTTCCTTTTATTCCGTAAAAATCGACAAGAATAAGAATGGAATTATAGCATGTATCGGGGAGTAATAATAATGAGTGAGCAATAAATGCTGTCGTGTCTATGAAACGCGCATTTGTCTTTTCTGTTAAATTAAGAAATAAATCTATTTCCCCTGCAAGAGTATTTCTCGCGATAGGAGCGTTCGATAAAAATTACCCTCTCTAACGAAATTACCCGGGGGGGTTTTTTTTCCCCGAGATATCCGCCATGTACTTTGAAATACCCAACTCATCATTGTCAGCGCGCTGTGCATGTTAGCCGGCGAACTCATCGATAGAACGAAGCATATTCGTCTTGCTCATCGATCTATTTTCATTTCGAACACCACCCCTTCGAATCAACGGAATAGCTTACCCTGCGCCAAAAAAAGAAGGCGCAATCCATTTTCATTTTCCCCGCAACTTTCAACTCTCGCGGCGCAGCGACGATGCAGCCGAAAGAGATAAAAAAAAAGGGAGTAATAATTGTGACGCCACTCTTTCGTATAAGAGTGAACGAAATATGTCTTGCGTGTCGATTAATAAAGGTTTTCGAAAATTAGATTTTCGTTTGCACGGGTTTCGCGCAGTTCTTTAAATTGAAACCACGCGTTCGTTGTACAACGAAACCTCGACATCTGATCGAGTCGCGAAAAGAAAGTTTCCTTTTCCCTAAATCTGTTTTGCACAACATTTAGTTAAACGGCTCGATTATAAATCGACGTTTAACGTCGTTTAATATCGCATAAACAAGTACTTGCTCACCTTACTGCTGTCGCTCGATGCCTCTCAGGCGTCCTTTCCCACTCAAATCCGGTTCCTTGATTGAAGCCACACTCGCGATCACACAAAAATACGATCACTTATCTTACGACACTTTGGACAGTACTTCCGATATTAAACGCGATCCCCCGACATTTGGACGGCACTCCTTAACCGAACACAATCTCGCGAAACGCGTACAATTTAATAAACGTTATTTATTAGCAAATCCGAGAGTAAATCGCACTGCTATACTATAAATTTCTATTATTTGATAACGAAAGTAGTACGTTAATTGTACCTAAATTGGAGAATTCCGAGCAGTATATTCGAATCGTGGCAATGATAAGGAAATAGTGATCGGAATATCGGCAATGCATCGCGGATCGCGCGGCAGAACTTGTCTGATCGAGCGTCGGTTTGCAAATGGTAGAACACACACGCGCATACACAACGACTTTGCGCAACAATGGCGTGCAAAATATCCGCGTGGACGTGTGGCTGTCGCCGTAATACGCTCGCGACTCGGCGTTCATGCGAGATGATCGATCGCGCGGGCTGATAATAAGCGTGTCGAATTTGTCGTTTCGAGAAGTAATCCGCGAAAGAGGACGATACGCGAGCCACGACCTGCCTGATTGAGCGACGACGTGCGAATGATAATACCGTGACCTTCCCCTACGGCGCGCCGTTCACCGCAACGTAAACCGCACGACGCACCGGTAACCGACTTTTTTTTTTACCTCTTCAAAATATCTAACGCGTGCTCTGAAAGAAATTCGCGTACCTACATTTCTATTTCGTGCGTTACATTCAAGCGAGCGCAGCCTCGCGTTACTTGAATTACAGAATCCGACGAGATCCATATTGTTCCGCGCACTTGATACGAAAACGTTGGGCAAATTACAGTGGAAAATGCGGAGCGCGAGACGAGGAGTAGCCCGATACAAGAATTATTATCGAGATAATATCATAGTGAATCTATAATTTATAATTTTCATTTCTACATGATTAATTTTCAATGAATCAGGGAAAATTTCTGGATAAACGTGATAATTGTTCACGTTTTATAAGATAACAGTGGCGCGATACACGGAATAGCTTTCGCCACATAGGAATAGTAACAGGAATAATAGCAAGGATCTTGTACAAATACGCGCTGTACACCGCAATAACAGACCCCAAGACCACACGCCGACCGAATTGTTTCCTCGAAATATTTAACGCACTGCGAGTGGTAAATTTCTATTTCATGGCCTTTAAATTACTTAGTAGCATCGTATCACGGCTCTCCGTTACTTAAATCGATCCGAAATGCACTTTTCGTACTGTCGATTACTTAAACATCGCGCGCTTAATTTTCTTATCGTCGATAATAGACGCAAAAGTCAGATTTTTAATCCTAACGGCGGGATCCGAGCGTGCTCAGCCGCGAATTACGCTCCATGTAATAATTGTGTCATTTCGATACGTCGCAAATGGTATTCGTTTTTAAAATAGCGAGGGGGCCGTAATCCGGTTCGTGCAGCGAAGCTGCCGTCATCAAAGAACTAGGACACTAAATAACAGAGAAGCAAATGGCTCGAGGTAAAACTGGAAACGTTGTACTTAAGACTCTCAAAGGAGCCCCGATTTAATTAGACGGAACAGCATGCAGGAACAGAAGACGGGGATGGCTGGCGAGAGGGAAGGGCCGAGGGGGTGAGGCGGAAGGGAGGAAGTTCCTTCGCGATTTTCTCATCAGAAAGGTAAATGAATGGAGCCGGTTCCTTCGTCGGACGCAACAATGCGCACCTACATTTCCCCTTTTAGCGTCTCTAATAGATACTGTCAGCATTTCCGCACCATAACGCGGCACAAAGTACTAATTAAGAACGCCGGTACTCATCTGCCGTATGCTGCGTATAGCATCCCGGATAGCTATTTGATTAGCTTTTTCATCATTTAACTTTTATTCAGAAATAACGCGACTCGACGCGAGACCCCCCTCGATCACGTCTAGCTAATCGTTTACTGTACACACGTCGAAATATGCGGCACTTGAATTCGCTCAAATGTTATACATAGTATCCTGCAACTAATGTACACATATTTTTATGCAGATTCTGCGAGTTAAATAAAATGGAAAATCGTAATATCGGAATTTTAGTGCCACACTGCAGCTTTTGCGTTACAAAAACGGTACTGCGCGTCATTGATTTTCGCGGCGTGATAAAAGTAATTACTCATCACACGAATAATTCTGTCTTTCAAGAGCTCTTACTCACCTAATGTCGGGAAAACGCGTGATATTACAGGAAATAACTTTGCAGGCTGATTAGCAATAAATTTCAACCGTTTGCAAATTTTCATCTTTAAGGAAAACTCGAATTCGGTGCGCCTGAGTCGACGAAACAAAGGGCGCGAGCTAATTGAAGTTAATTATTATCTTGTACGATTTGCAATTTTTCTGCGACTATCGATTTCGCTTAATTGGCGGATTGCCCTGTTAAAGTTGCAAACAATAATCGCGGGACATTACGTATAGAAATATTTCATCGTGGACACGGACGGACGAAAAACAGCGTTTTTCGTTTCGCGCGTACGTGAAAATACATACGGAATACATGATACACGTTACGCCTTATTTCACGGCGTATACCACAGGGCGGCCACGCAGTGCGTGTGGTATATATTATTTCTTTCACGCGACAGCGTCCCGTTTGACGCAATTTCCCTACAATGATTCGCGCGAGACCCCAGCAGGCCAGGTCGCGACCATGTTTATTTCACAGCACATTAAATATTTCAAAGAAGAACCTGGTTGCCAGGCGCCCCTGATGTTTGTTATCGCGGCGAGTGGCACGCTGTAACGTAGGGTCGCACAATATCGCCATTCGCACGTCGCCTCTCCATCAAATAGATCGTAGCGCTGGTCGCCGCCTTCCTTCGCCCGTTGGCAGCTTCTCGAAATGACGGGGCCAAAAGTGGATATACAAAACGCTGAAATTATTAGGTAATATCAGTCTCGCGCCATTATTCTGCGAGCGCTATTACAGCGACGGCCACTCGTCCACGCAGACATTTTGCGCGTTCAAAGTAGGTCAGATACGGGTTTGCAAGTCACAGTTTCGATATTCTCCTAGCAATAGTTTTCTTTTCAGCGACGCGTTCGACTACCTTTCACATCGCGCAGCAGTTTTTCCACCGTATTTTGCCGCTTTTCGTATCAAGTGAAATTTCATGATAACCGTCGAATCGTGTAATTAAAGCGGTGCGAAGATACGATCGTTCGAAAGCGGCGTACGACTCGCGAAACAGAAATTTACGCGAATTAGGCTTGAAACACGTTAGCCATTTTGAATAGGTAAAAAGTCGGTTACCGCGCGTCTCGATGTCGCAGCTAACAGCGTGCTGTATGTGATACAACCGAGCAAGAAATGACCTATCGTCGATTCGTCGTGGCTGCGACGAATCATTTCTCCGGGAATATTGTCGCTTGCACGCCGACGCTCGATGTGAGATCAATTACAGCGGGGCCCGTTCCGTGCTATCCGTGCATCCGTAAGAGAAGTAGCCGTCCTAATGAAGCGACGCGCCGCGGAGCGGCGCGGCTGTGGTGGGGGAGGACCGTGTGGTGGGGGAAGGACCCGTGCCTGTCGGTAACGCGTTCGGCAAGAGACGCGCTACGCGACTCGCGAGGACGGCCGTACCGCAGATAGCTGGTGAAATTAAATATTGTTAGCGTTGTAACGTACTTCCTCACGCGTTCTTTGCGTGGTATTACTTCTCGACACGACGTCGCGATATTCTTTTGGTTTGCTGTGACGCGTTTGAATGGAAAAAGCAGTAACGGTCGCAATTAAGACGCGCA